>NC_136794.1:45145419-45397919 GCF_951216825.1 Electrona antarctica
ACAGACAGACAGACAGACAGACAGACAGACAGACAGACAGACAGACAGACAGACAGACAGACAGACAGACAGACAGACAGACAGACAGACAGACAGACAGACAGACAGACACATCAGTATGTCCTCCACCACTGCACCTGAATCCAGCCAATAAGGGCTGGATCTGGACCGTGCTGAATGTTCATTGTGATAAAGCAGTTTAGACATCCATTATCCAGACAAATCCAGATTGATTTTCCCTGGTTAGTGTTGTTTATGCGTGGAGGAGCTATCCCATAAAACTAAGGCATGCCCCCTAGTGGATTCCCAACTGCCTCCTTTCCTTTACAACTGTGTTGCTCAGTTCTAAAGTAAAAAAAAATAAAATGTATTGCTGTGAAAGAGCTCATCTTCCCTAGCCAGTGCGGTGGAAGAAGTACTACTTAACGCATTTAGGACTGACGTCGAAATAAAAAAACGGTCGCTCTGAAAGAATATATATACCTATTCAAAGATTTGTGCCGCATTTTTACGATTTTTCAAAAATAGCAGATCTACAAGCTCATAGCGCGCCACTCGGTGGCGCGCTATGAGCTTGTAAATCTGCTATTTTTCAATAGCTAAAGTATAACAGAATGCTTGAAACACCAAAAGGGGTTCCCGCCCAAAATGGGTTAATTAAGTAAAATAATCAATACAGCAATTTAGAAACACTCTAGGTGCAAGTAGTACAAGTCTTGTATTCAGAATGGACTTGAGTAACACATGTATTGGCGTATATATATAAAGGTCGTCCATTTCACAAGCTTTTAGATGTAGCCTGGCCATGCAAATCTTTTGAAAACAGCTGATCTACAAGCTCCACAAGCTTTTAGATGTAGCCTGGTCATGCAAATCTTTTGAAAACAGCTGATCTACAAGCTCTACAAGCTTCGGAGATCTGCTGTTCTCTGCCGTGCGGCCCGAACATAACACCTCATAACCACACAAATGTATAAAACATTGGGTCCAGACAGTAATCGAAAACCCATGAATAAAAACGTTCAAATGAATACATTCTACACTGCCAGCGATGCGAGCGAGCGAACGATGCAATCTCATTAGAATACTGTATGTGATCCCACAACGCTGGTACCAACAGGACCCACCAACGAAAGAACAATGGATGGACATTACTGAGGAACTGTATGTTATGGAAAAACTAACATTCATACTTAGACTACAAGAGGATAAGTTCTATAAAAAGTGGGATCTCTTCTCTCAGCCTAGCGATAATGCAAGAGGATTTCAATTAATGTATCTTGTAATTATGAAAAATGCAGCCTTGTCTTGTTTTTTTGTTTTTGTCTTCCTCCTTTTGTTCTTTTCTTTTTTTCGTATTGTCTTTTTGCTTTGTTTTGTTGTCTGTCTTTTCATCAATAAAAATTAAGTAAAAAAAAAGAAAAAAATAATACTGTATGTGTTTTTCATTGTGTCTGTCCTGACGTACCACGAGCGACAACATCGCAAAGACGTAGCCTGGCGGCCGATCGACACTGCATGTCAGGACAGTTTTATGATATCGCTGTTGGAACGCTCCCTCCTTAACCCATTTTGACCTGAGATCAGATTCTAAAAATGTGACCAGATTTGACTGAGAGACTGCCATCGCGCACATTCCAGCTTTTCACCAGAGGAGAAAAACCTTTTTTTTCTTTTTTTTCCCAAAATGAGTTAATAGCACAGGCAGACTCTTCACATACTAGAGCATGTCTGAAATAAGTGTCAGAGCTGAAATCGACATGTAAATATGAAATAAATGCTTAAACATGTAGCTAGGTGTAATGTTAGAGACCACAGAAGTGAACCTTTCAAGCCTGTTTTCTCAACTCGCTGTTTTCTGCAAGACATTACTCTATAAGCCATATCTCCAAAACTGGTGGGTCGAACTGAACAACCAATATGTCAATTTGAAGCTATGATGCTTTCATATGACATGAAAAAACAAAAATTCAAAAAAATCCAATGGCAGTCCCTCAGTCAAATGTGGTCACAAATGTCTTCTACATCCTGACAGTTTTCTAAAAAAGCTATGTTTCTATGTCAGTCTTTGTTCGATTTTTCAAAAATAGCAGACCTACAAGCTCGTAGCGCGCCACTCGGTGGCGCGGAAATAATGTTGCTTGCTTACCTCGCTATGATTACGATAAAGTCGCTCGATAATCCCTCGCGTTCATATTTTAAACGAGAGGCATGTTGAATCAGAAATGAAGAGCTTAGTTAGTATATCCATCTGGTCAAAACCACGGAGAGCTCCCTTAATTCACCCTTTGTCAGCCTTCTGATTGGTCCCTGACTGACTAACCAGCAGGCTCTTTCTGCCTTGTTCCGCCTTGTTTATGTTGAATTTGCTAAAACATATTTTTTGGAAAAAACTATAAAAACAAACATGATATGCCCTGCAGTCACCATGCTGCACCTGTGATGTTCCTTTATACTGACACCAAGTTTAAAATAAGAATTGAGTGCACAGAATATCAATACGAAGCAACTGAAAAACATGTTATTTCAATGGTAGTGGATGGAGAGCAGTGGTGTCATGCTTGTAGAACACAGTACCACACCGTGGTACCAGTCATTTTTTGACGTGCACGCACAGGGACGGAATGGAACAGTGCACGTGCGTGCACGCTAGAACGCGTCCCCCCTATAGATTCAAGAGAAGTCGCCACCAAGATGCACCAAGTACCCAGTGGTCTAGGTTTTACTGGCGCCCACCTCCCCCTATTTTCACTCCGTGTCAAGTACCGTGCCGAATTCAAATGGCTACTACTTTGCATAACAACAGCTTTAACTGTTTATACCTGAGCAGTGACTGTGAGCGCACGTAGCTGCTACTGTATATGGTAAGCATGCCCACTTGACTTACAGCAGTGTGGAGTCTGTGGACTGCTATGGCTCCAGTAGGCTATACTGCTGCTGTGTGGAGTCTGTGGACTGCTATGGCTCCAGTAGGCTATACTGCTGCTGTGTGGAGTCTGTGGACTGCTATGGCTCCAGTAGGCTACTGCTGCTGTGTGGAGTCTGTGGACTGCTATGGCTCCAGTAGGCTATACTGCTGCTGTGTGGAGTCTGTGGACTGCTATGGCTCCAGTAGGCTACTGCTGCTGTGTGGAGTCTGTGGACTGCTATGGCTCCAGTAGGCTATACTGCTGCTGTGTGGTGTCTGTGGACTGCTATGGCTCCAGTAGGCTATACTGCTGCTGTGTGGAGTCTGTGGACTGCTATGGCTCCAGTAGGCTACTGCTGCTGCTGTGTGGAGTCTGTGGACTGCTATGGCTCCAGTAGGCTACTGCTGCTGTGTGGAGTCTGTGGACTGCTATGGCTCCAGTAGGCTACTGCTGCTGTGTGGAGTCTGTGGACTGCTATGGCTCCAGTAGGCTATACTGCTGCTGTGTGGTGTCTGTGGACTGCTATGGCTCCAGTAGGCTATACTGCTGCTGTGTGGAGTCTGTGGACTGCTATGGCTCCAGTAGGCTACTGCTGCTGTGTGGAGTCTGTGGACTGCTATGTGGCTCCAGTAGGCTACTGCTGCTGTGTGGAGTCTGTGGACTGCTATGGCTCCAGTAGGCTACTGCTGCTGTGTGGAGTCTGTGGACTGCTATGGCTCCAGTAGGCTATACTGCTGCTGTGTGGAGTCTGTGGACTGCTATGGCTCCAGTAGGCTACTGCTGCTGTGTGGAGTCTGTGGACTGCTATGGCTCCAGTAGGCTATACTGCTGCTGTGTGGAGTCTGTGGAGTCTGGACTGCTATGGCTCCAGTAGGCTACTGCTGCTGTGTGGAGTCTGTGGACTGCTATGGCTCCAGTAGGCTACTGCTGCTGTGTGGAGTCTGTGGACTGCTATGGCTCCAGTAGGCTACTGCTGCTGTGTGGAGTCTGTGGACTGCTATGGCTCCAGTAGGCTACTGCTGCTGTGTGGAGTCTGTGGACTGCTATGGCTCCAGTAGGCTACTGCTGCTGTGTGGAGTCTGTGGACTGCTATGGCTCCAGTAGGCTATACTGCTGCTGTGTGGAGTCTGTGGACTGCTATGGCTCCAGTAGGCTACTGCTGCTGTGTGGAGTCTGTGGACTGCTATGGCTCCAGTAGGCTACTGCTGCTGTGTGGAGTCTGTGGACTGCTATGGCTCCAGTAGGCTACTGCTGCTGTGTGGAGTCTGTGGACTGCTATGGCTCCAGTAGGCTATACTGCTGCTGGGTGGAGTCTGTGGACTCCTATGGCTCCAGTAGGCTACTGCTGCTGTGTGGAGTCTGTGGACTCCTATGGCTCCAGTAGGCTAC
This sequence comes from Electrona antarctica, assembly GCF_951216825.1. Lineage (NCBI taxonomy): Eukaryota > Metazoa > Chordata > Actinopteri > Myctophiformes > Myctophidae > Electrona > Electrona antarctica. The sequence goes on from NC_136794.1 coordinate 45,149,718, forward strand.
TGCTGCTGTGTGGAGTCTGTGGACTGCTATATGGCTCCAGTAGGCTACACTGCTGCTGTGTGGAGTCTGTGGACTGCTATGGCTCCAGTAGGCTATACTGCTGCTGTGTGGAGTCTGTGGACTGCTATGGCTCCAGTAGGCTACTGCTGCTGTGTGGAGTCTGTGGACTGCTATGGCTCCAGTAGGCTACTGCTGCTGTGTGGAGTCTGTGGACTGCTATGGCTCCAGTAGGCTACTGCTGCTGTGTGGAGTCTGTGGACTGCTATGGCTCCAGTAGGCTACACTGCTGCTGTGTGGAGTCTGTGGACTGCTATGGCTCCAGTAGGCTATACTGCTGCTGTGTGGAGTCTGTGGACTGCTATGTGGCTCCAGTAGGCTACTGCTGCTGTGTGGAGTCTGTGGACTGCTATGGCTCCAGTAGGCTACTGCTGCTGTGTGGAGTCTGTGGACTGCTATGGCTCCAGTAGGCTATACTGCTGCTGTGTGGAGTCTGTGGACTGCTATGGCTCCAGTAGGCTATACTGCTGCTGTGTGGAGTCTGTGGACTCCTATGGCTCCAGTAGGCTACTGCTGCTGTGTGAAGTCTGTGGACTGCTATGGCTCCAGTAGGCTACTGCTGCTGTGTGGAGTCTGTGGACTGTTATGGCTCCAGTAGGCTATAATGCTGCTGTGTGGCGTCTGTGGACTGCTATGGCTCCAGTAGGCTACTGCTGCTGTGTGGAGTCTGTGGACTGCTATGGCTCCAGTAGGCTACTGCTGCTGTGTGGAGTCTGTGGACTCCTATGGCTCCAGTAGGCTATACTGCTGCTGTGTGGAGTCTGTGGACTGCTATGGCTCCAGTAGGCTATACTGCTGCTGTGTGGAGTCTGTGGACTGCTATGGCTCCAGTAGGCTATACTGCTGCTGTGTGGAGTCTGTGGACTGCTATGGCTCCAGTAGGCTACTGCTGCTGTGTGGAGTCTGTGGACTGCTATGGCTCCAGTAGGCTATACTGCTGCTGTGTGGAGTCTGTGGACTGCTATGGCTCCAGTAGGCTACTGCATGATGCTGTGTGGTGGTCTCCTCCATCAAAGAACAGTTAAGGCCTATTCATAGTCTGGATTTTCGGTGGTGAGGTGACCACCGCTCCAGTGGTGAGGTGACCACCAGAGCTGAAATAACGTTGAGCGGTGGTGAGTAAAAACAGAGAGAAGGGCTGGAGCGGTGGCGGTGGTTTGCTCTTCACCGCGTCATGTTGTAGTTCGGTGGTCACCTCACCACCGACAAGACAATCCAGACTATGTATGAGCCTTTACAGATGAATTCGTCCAAAGCAAACTTTTTAGTTTCGCTAGTGTGCAGTAAAGATGTCTGTCTGACCATTTTAAGTCTACTTTTGTGTTTTGTTTGTTTGTGTGTCTAAAACTCATACACTATTTAACAATAGGCTTAGGGCTATGCAGCTGTTCTGTGTGCGTCAGAATCAGAATATTTTTCTTTCGTTCGATGTCAATGAAAATGAGCTAGGACAGGGGTGGGCAACTGGCGGCCCGGGGGCCACATGCGGCCCCCACCTTCACTTAATGCGGCCCTCAGGTTAATGTCAGAATTCTGATATAATATTGGTTTCAGCTGATTACAATTCCACAACATGCAAACATGACCCGCTTTAATTACTTCAGTCTAAATTAGTAGCTCAATGCTTCAACACAAGTATAATTAAAGGCATTTGAAATGAAAAATATAAATTTTCAGGATTCTGATTAAAAAAATAGCAAAAATTCAAGATTTCAATTCGAATATAGCAAAAATAGCCGATCTACAAGCTCAAAACGCGTCGCGCTGCGACGCTTTGAGGAGATACAGCTGCGTGAGGCTCTGGTGTCGTGGTCATGTATTGTACAGTATTATACCAATAATACCACTCCCTCTGCAACTGGAGGTGGGGTGAGGGGGGGGGGGGGGGGGGGGAGCTGGGCAACTGCTTTGAGAATCACTATAATTGTACACAACATAAACCAAGCTATATATAGCGTCGCAGTCCCGCCTCCTACCCTGGACCAGGAAATGAAACCCAATGCATTATGCTCATAGACATTTCTTAAAGTATTTATTTAAAGACGGTTACGCCGCGGACAAAGCCAACTCGAGTCGTGACAACTCATGACAACACAAACAATATTTTGGACCAAACAAATAATTAGACAGAAGAAAAAAACGGCAGGTTACAACACGTTTTTTGTTGTTTTTCTTCTCCTTAATTATTTGTTTGGTCCAAAATATTGTTTGTGTTGTCATGAGTTGTCACGACTCGAGTTGGCTTTGTCCGCGGCGTAACCGTCTTTAAATAAATACTTTAAGAAATGTCTATGAGAATAATGCATTGGGTTTCATTTCCTGGTCCAGGGTAGGAGGCGGGACTGCGACGCTCTATACTGTATTTGAAGAGCGAGAGATCCACCCTAAAACTTGTTCTTCGACCATGGGAGGTAAAACAGCATCTGACACTTTGATGGGATCCATTTTTACACGTGAGTACGAATCATGTTCAACCCAGATTCGGCACAAACAAGGGACTAAATTATTTTCGCTCCTATGCCACCAAAATGTGGAACGCCCTACCAACAGTCATTAAGACATGCGAATCCCTTGACTCCTTCAAAACCGCTCTCAAAGGGCACCTACGGATGGCTGCAATTCGAAACTGGCCCCCGTAAAATCTGAATCCCCCCCCCCCTTTTCCCCCCCTTTTCCCCTCACTGTATATGTTTCTTTTCCCTTTTTACCTCCATTATGATGAATTCCTGTACTGTTCTTTGTCTATATAGAAGTGTCTATTTGTACGTCTCTAAATGTTTTGATGAATTGAACATGGTGGACCCTGTAAACAAGTGTAATGCTTAATTGGGTCGTCCACTCACAGTTAAGTCTTTGTATTGAGTTTGTACTTGAAATGTACTGTAATTCTGCAAACTGTTAATACAATTTTCAATCAATCAATCAATCAATCAATACTGTGACCATGTTTGAGGTGCTGCCTTGCCCCTCCTATATTCAGCTATAGTGTAGATTCTTGTCCTAACACAAACAATAAATGCCATTGGCAATGAATGGAGAACTTACGTCATATGTGTCTGAGCAAATCGGCTATTTCTGTGTTAACACAATAGTGTTGTGATTGAACTTGGAAGTACCACAGACCAGGATCTCAGAGCATGTCAGCAGTGAGTGTAGATTTAAGCGTTATTCATAGTCTGGATTTTCGGGGGTGAGGTGACCACCGAACTAGAACATGGACCCTGGCCTGTTGTAAACAAGTGTAATGCTTTATCAGTGTGTCGTCCACAGCGAAACGTTTTCTTTTTGTATTGAGTTGTACTTGAAATGTACTGTAATTCTGCAAACTACTTCAATCAATCAAACAGTACTGAGCGGTCTGGATCTTAGTGTCCTCGGCCTATATGTGCGGCACATACAGGTTCTTCTCAGTGTGACGTTGTCCGGAAATGCGTCAAAGCCCAGTTTTATCCAACACTTGGTACTTACTTTCAGAGTGTACAACAGGACACGAGCTTAGGAATACTTTGGTCTCGCTTCTGTCCATCTGAAAGCACGATGTTCTCTTCAACCACCTTCAAACTGTCCCCAGTTTACCTTTTTAATCCATTTTTCCCGGGAACCCCTTTTGGTGTTTAAGCATTATATTATACTTTAGCTATAGAAAAATAGCAAATCTAGCCACTCGGTGGCGCGCTATGAGCTTGTAGGTCTGCTATTTTTTGAAAAATCGTTAAAATGTGGCGCAAATCATTGAATATATATTTCAGAGCGAACATTTTTAACGAAAATATTTGCTTCTGGGGGAGGTCCCTGGAACTACATATGTTGAGATGGGGGTCCGTGGCCCAATAGAGATAATTCTGGGGGTCCTTGACATGAAAAAGGTTGAGCACCACTGACATAGGTTTTTCAGAAAAATGTTAGGATTTAGAAGCCTTTTTTTTATCGACCTCAGTCCAAAATGGGTTAAGGACGTGATATGTGCTAAAAGCAGTGAATACTGGTACACCTGCTGCCCTCCAATATCCACACATAATGTCAGGGCTACAGTCTCTCTCTAGACCCCTGGGCCTCTCTCTAGTCCCCAAAAATGTGTCCTACATCCTTACGGTCCTGATAGGATATAAAAGCACAGCCCGTGTCAAAGACGAGGCCTCGGGACCTTTTAGTTAACACACACATCTGGCATTTACGGGAGCTGAGAGAGAACTGAGAGGTTCCATGAGAGAAGAACTACTTTATCCTGATCCTACAGGGCTGTGAACAATGTTACCTCACTTAAATCATTTTGGGCGGGAACCCCTTTTGGTGTTAGCATTATGTTATGCTTTAGCTATTGAAAAATAGCAGATCTACAAGCTCATAGCGCGCCACCGAGTGGCGCGCTACGAGCTTGTAGGTCTGCTATTTTTGAAAAATCGAAGAACGACTGACACAGAAACATAGCTTTTTCAGAAAACTGTCAGGATGTAGAAGACATTTTTAGAATCTGATCTCAGGTCAAAATTGGTTAAATCTGCGACCTGCTTCATTTAAAACCTTATATATACTGCACAATGTTACCTCGTTTCAATCTGCTACTGGCTTCATTTAAAACATACGTACACTGTTACCTCAAGTCACCCCCAAATACTCTCTACAATGAAATATGCTTAGTGTGTGTGTGTGTGCGCGTATTTCTGCTGCAAGGGTATACAGAGCTTCACAGGAAACAATAAGACGCACGCACGCATGCACGCACGCACGCACGCACGCACGCACGCACGCACGCACGCACGCACGCACGCACGCACACGCACACGCACACGCACACGCACACACACACACAAAAGCAATAACATTCCCAGATTACAGTAGAACGATTAAATACATAAATTAAATGTTTTTTATTTTACGTGTTTTATTTTTTAATACATGTGCGGTGCCTATAACGTGTACTACAGTATCACCTTACTGTACTATGGAGTCATGCAGCACCGTTTCCCCTCAAGACACAGTTCATCATCACAGCATTGAAGAGCTATTTAACCCATTTAGACCCGAGGACGATTCTACACGATTCTTCTGAATCATGATAGTTTTCTGAAAAACCATTATGTTTCTGTATCAATGGTGCTCAATATTTCATGTCAAGGACCCCAAAGATTATATGTAATATGCCTCCGACCCCCCATCTGAAAATATGTTGTTCCAGGGACCTCCCCCAGACGCAAAGATTTGAGTTAAAATGTTCAGTCTGTAATAATATATAGTCAAAGATATATATATATATAGATACAAAAACCTCATGTTTCTGTGTCAGTCGTTCTCAAACATTTTCATGTCAAGGACCCCCAAGATTATTAAGTAATTGGCCGCCGACCCCCATCTGAAAATATGTCATTCCAGGGTCCCCCCCCCCCCAGAAGCAAAGATTTGAGTTAAAAACTTTGGCTCTGAAAGAATATATATTCAAAGATTTGTGCCACATTTTCACGATTTTTCAAAAATGGCAGACCTACAAGCTCGTAGCGCGGCACTCGGTGCCGCGCTATGAGCTTGTAGATCTGCTATTTTTCAATAGCTAAAGTACAACATAATGCTTTAAAACACCAAAAGGGGTTCTCGCCCAGAATGGGTTAAATGTAAATATGCGGCGCAGCGGAGAGGTGAGTGCTTCTCTAAAATGACAAACAACGAGGAAACCACGCGGGAGGAGAAGTGCTCTCTGAAAAGAGCGAGATGAAATTTGAACAAGACACAACATCTCTCACACGTCGTGTCACTTATCATTCTCTCTCCAATACATTTACTCACCCGAGTGGGTTTTCCAAACGTCCACTTCAGTGTGAATCTAACCCATTTAGAACTGAGGACCATTTTACAGCTCTGGAGAGGGAAGTCTGGAGCACTCTGGTGGAGCTGTTGCCCCCGCGACCCGACTACGGATAAGTGGTTGAAGATGGATGGATGGATGGATGGACGATTTTACAAAAAGTCTTCATGACAGTTTTCTGAAAAATAAATCATGTTTCTACTGTATGGCCGTTCGGGGGTCCTTGACATTTTCAAGTCAAGGACCCCCAAAAATGTATGTAATTGGGCCACCGACCCCGATATGAAAATATGTTGTTCCAGGGACTTCCCCAGAAGCAAAGATTTGAGTTAAAAATGCTCTGAAAGAATATATATATTCAAAGATTTGTGCCACATTTTCACGATTATTAAAAAATAGCAGATCTACAAGCTCATGGCGCAGCACCGAGTGCCGCACTACGAGCTTGTAGATCTGTTATTGTTCAATAGCTAAAGTATAACACACCACCAAAAGGGGTTCCCGTCCAGAATGGGCTAAATCAAACGGCCCCGACAGAGGAGACAGCATCACAGTCCAATGATGCAGATGCATGGAGGGAAGCAATTGAGAAGCTTTGCAAAAATAAAACATTGCTGGCAAACAGCAGCCTGTCAAAACAGCAGTGGTGCTCATGGGCGGTGGCTCAGCAGTCCAGGCACAGTGACTGGCAATCCAGTCTGGCAGCCGCGGGTTCGACTCCCGATCCCGACGGCCTTTACTGCATGTCACCCCCCCCCCCCCCCCCCATCTCTCTCCCTCATTTCCTGTCAGCCTACTGTCTGTCCCTCCATAGAAATCACACCCATGTGAAGTAAGTGGTGCAACTCCGTGTGGGGGTCCCCGGGGGGGGGGGGGGGTCCAGACCCACAGGAACGCACCCAGGGTGCCGGCCCGATTCCGGCGAGCTGCCCCGCGTCCGAAACGGTTGAGAAATGACAGAGTTACCGTGTGGGGGTCCCTCTACTGTGTAGTGTACCCTCTACTGTACTGTACTGTACTGTACTGTACTGTACTGTACTGTACTGTACTGTACTGTACTGTACTGTACTGTACTGTACTGTACTGGCACACCTGAAATCACCACAGTTAATATGTGCGTGTGTTTGTGTGTGTGTTAGGTTGCGCACAGGTGGTGAAAAACAACCATGCTGTTTTCGTGCTCATACCTACCTACCCAGCCAGCCAGCTACCCAAACCCATAATCACTTAAGGAAGTGGTTTGCACCACTTAAAAATATAAAATAAAGGCGAAAGCCACAAAAAAACATTAAAAAAACAGCAGTGGTGGAAAAAGTATATACTCACATTTTTGTATTACTTCAGTAAAAGTCTCAATACTGCAACTCAGAAAAATTCAAGTCAAAGAGTCTGGAATTTAATCCATTTAGACCTGAGGCCGATTCTACAAAATGTCTTCTTCTAAATCATGTTTCTATGTATGTCAGTGGCTCTCAAACTATTTCATGTCAAGGACCCCACAAATTATATGAAATTGGCTGCCCCCCCTGAAGCAAAGATTTGACTTAAAAACGTTCGCTCTGAAAGAATATATATTCAAAGATTTGCACCACATTTTTCACAAATAGCAGACCTACAAGCTCGTAGCGCGGCACTCGGTGCCGCACTACGAGCTTGTAGATCTGCTATTTTTCAACAGCTAAAGTAGGCCTATAACATAATGTTTAAAACACCAAAAGGGGTTCCCGTCCTGAATGGGTTAAAATGTACTCAAGGAAAAGTACAATAACAGAAAAGTACTGTACGCCTTATGCAAAATGTTGTTCTATTTCACAAGTTTTTTTTTTAAATATTTTAAAATAGCAGATCTACATGCTCACAATGTGCATTTATCTGAGCTTATAGATCGACTATTTTCAAATGGCCGACAGGCCCGACACGTATATAGGGCTGAAGTGGTTAATGAAGCCCTATGTTTTGTAAAAAAAAAGAAATCAAAATCTAGAATGTAAATAACAAGCAAATACTTGTAGTGGAGTATCTATTGCCTCTGACATGTACAGTGGAGTATAGAAGTAAAAGTACGACAATAGTACTTTTAGTAGTAGTAAGACAATTGGAAATACTCCAGTAAAGTAAAATAATAAATAAATAAATTAAAAAAATACCTCAACATTTGACTTACATACAGTACTTGAGTACATGTACTAATGTATTAATTAAAGAATGATTACTATATGCCAGGATATCCCCCCCCATTCAACCCCTATTTTGAAGATCCAATTAACGTAATTTACATTAATTGGTGCTTGCCAAGACTAATCAATTAACGTAGGTTTACGTTTATTGGCGGGCATTGTGTTAAATATCATCCCTTGTAAAAAGGTTTTTTGCAACTGAGGAGTTTATCACTGTATTAAATATACGAAATCAACCGTTATCAGGACGTTGGAATACGGCCAATATGGCCATACTGGCATACTAGACATTGTGGTGTTTGGCTGAACGTGGCATTTCCAACTCTATTGTCGGCGCATGGAAACTAGGGGCTACTAATATATACTATTCTCTGTCTATCGGGACGTAACTCGGACGGCGCTGAGTCGGGTCTGGTGGCCGTCGCAACGCTCGGCACGGCGACTCGCTCGGCTAGCGCCTCGCTCGGCGGTGCCTCACGTGGCTCAAGGCCACCAGACACGGCGCGCCTCCGTCATTGACATCAGTAACACAAAAATACCATTATCACCTCCGTCACAATAGCTGATAATGACATACTGAAACAGTGAGTATGTGGAAAATGTCCATACTGGGCCCATTGCATGGTCCTGATGACGGTTGATAACGCACATTCTATGCATTGAAACAGTCGAATGGGGTGTTTATTGGAGCTAATCAGAATCATTCCATGCTGCCTTTCCAATCTGTCTTGGAGAACATTTGGGATAAAAAGCCCCTTTGGAAGAGGGGATACTATCAGATTATTGTATGATATTTGTTGCTACCATTTTCTCCGGAGTCCTCTGAATTTAAGAGAGCAGCTCTACAGGCTCTAAATGGTGTATATATGCCCGGCTGTGAGTGTCTGTGCCTGGGCCAGGGGACCCAGGGAGAGGGCCCTGGGTCCATGCCCAGGCAGGGCCCTCTCCCTGGGCCAGGGGACCCAGGGAGAGGGCCCTGGGTCCATGCCCAGGCAGGGCCCTCTCCCTGGGCCAGGGGACCCAGGGAGAGGGCCCTGGGTCCATGCCCAGGCAGGGCCCTCTCCCTGGGCCAGGGGACCCAGGGAGAGGGCCCTGGGTCCATGCCCAGGCAGGGCCCTCTCCCAGGGCCAGGGGACCCAGGGAGAGGGCCCTGGGTCCATGCCCAGGCAGGGCCCTCTCCCTGGGCCAGGGGACCCAGGGAGAGGGCCCTGGGTCCATGCCCAGGCAGGGCCCTCTCCCTGGGCCAGGGGACCCAGGGAGAGGGCCATGGGTCCATGCCCAGGAAGAGGGGCCTGTGCCTGGGCCAGGGGACCCAGGGAGAGGGCCCTGGGTCCATGCCCAGGGAGAGGGGTCTGTGCCTGGGCCAGGGGACCCAGGGCCCTCTCCCTGGGTCCCCTGGCCCAGGCACAGACCCCTCTCCCTGGGTCCCCTGGCCCAGGCACAGACCCCTCTCCCTGGGCCAGGGGACCCAGGGAGAGGGCCTGGGATAATAGCGTCCCCTGCATTCAAAGATTTTCCTAGAAGCTCACTTTTTTATTTTGGAAAGGGTCAACCGGAGACCACCGTTTATGAATGTTATTGTGTTGCGATGTCTTTACTGCAAGACTAATTGTCCCCCACGGACGACTAAAGTTGAGAGTTGAGGTTGAAACTGATATTATATTCCATATAATAAAGCCTTGTAAAAACGGCCAATCCCAGACAGGGAATAGAAAACGCCTACCACTTGGCTTACGAGAGCTTGTACATCACAGTAAAACTCAATACATTTAATTACAACATTACGGATTTATGCACCAGATGTGGTGGAGATAGAGGTGCATTTAAACACTGTCTATTGGCAGAGTTTAGGAGGAAATAAAAATGATATTGCTGATTAATATTGAACCACTGATCCACATAATCTTTAGCTCGGCCTTTATCCAGATTCGGCAACAAACAAGGTACTAAATTATTTTCGCTCCTATGCCACCAAAATGTTGGAACGCCCTACCAACAGTCATTGAGACATGCAAATCCCTTGACTCCTTCAAAATCGCTCTCAAAGAGACTGATCTGATTGAAATAGAGAAATATCCAGATGTCCCCCAATTAAGGACAGATGACAGGTATTTGACTACGGACCTCCATCTGAAATTGTTTTGTCCCAGGGACACAATCCCATCGTTATAAAAAAATATAAATAAAATATAAATAAACACGTGCGTGCGTACATTTTTTGTCTTACTGTATCATGTGAAGGAGACTGTGTCCTCATTGCACCTCTGACTGGCGCGCACACACACACACACACACACACACACACACACACACACACACACACACACACACACACACACACACACACACACACACACACACACACACACACACACACACACACACACACACACACACACACACACACACACACACACACACAGGTGCAAAAGGAGTTGTCTTACCTAGAAAAAGAACAGAGAGAAAATAAAAAAGTGTTAACACATTGCCTGCGGACCACGACTTAAGTCATGAAGAGATCTTTCCCTGCGGATCATGACATTCCCGACTTAAGTCATAAAGAAATCGTGCGTGCGTGCAAACTTAATTGCAGTGGAGTAAAAAGAACAATATTTGTCTCCACCAGGCCAAAGGCATGGGGAGAGAGTATGTTTTGCACTCCGTCCGTCCGTGTGCCTGTGTTTCCGTCCGTCCGTCCATCCGTCCGTCTGTGGACAGCTAATCTCTGGCACCGTTAACCCGGTCGATGCCAAATTTTGCACACACACTCCCTGGATGCCAACGATGAACCTCTGCCCCAGAATTTCCAGAACGGCCTGTTATAGCGCCACCAGGAGGCCGCTTTGTGCAAAACAAGTTTTTGGACAGTACACCTACAGATTTTGTCCAAACATCACACAAATTGGTACACAGTCTCTCTAGAGCCATTCAACGAAACAGTGCTCAGTTTCAAACAAAATGCTGCAAATCATGAACACATCGTGTGATTTCCGTGAAATTGTGCACGCACATTCCCACTAGGCCGAGGAAGAAATGCCATGTGAACATTTTCAACTCAGCCTCATGGTGGCGCTATAACTGGCCGAAAAGTGCATGGATCTGTGGATAACTTTGTAGGCCAACTCCCTAGAGGCCAAGGAAAAACCTTTGCCTGGAATTTTTCACATCTGCTCTTTATAGCACCACCAGGAGGCCGACATATGTAAAACACATTTTCTAAATATTACTCCTTCAGATTTTATCCAAATTTCACGCAAATCAGTACACATGTTCTCCATAGTCATGTGATCAAGACGGGTTTGTTTGATTTCTCATAATCCACCCTCATTGGCTACGATTGGCTTCTAAACTTTTCAGGAGTAGCCCGCTTTGTACAAATCGCCACAACTACTCAACGCAGCGTCCGATTGTGGTGAAACTGTGCATGCATATTCCCACTAGGCTGAGGAATAAATGCCACTTGACAGTTTTCAAATCAGCCTCATGGTGGCGCTACAACAGGCCGCGACACACACACACACACACACACACACACACACACACACACACACACACACACACACACACACACACACACACACACACACACACACACACACACACACACACACACACACACACACACACACACACACACACACACACACACATTACTCCTAAACATTTTGCCAAACATCACACACACTGGTGGAGACCTGTGCCCAGAAGGGCACTTTTTCTAGTTTCCTTTGAAATGTAGTGGAATAGCAAGAGCAAAAGCAAAAGTATTATTGAAAATACTCCAGTAAAGTAAAAGTACCTCAACATTGTACTTATAAGTACAGTATAGACCTACTTGAGTAGATGTACTTAATTACCCATATAGTTACTACTGGCGCACGCATGTCAATAACCATGTGTGTTGCATATTAGCCCATTTAGGCCTACAGTATGAGGCCGATTTAAAAAAAAAAACAGTTTTCTGAGTCAGTGGTTCTCAACCTTTCCATGTCAAGGACCCCTGGAATTATCTGTATTTGGCCACGGACACCCCTCTGAAAATATGTTGTTCCAGGGACAGAAGCAAAGATTTGAGTTAAAAACGCTCTGAAAGAATATACTGTATGTTCAACGATTTGCGCCATATTTTCGCGATCTTTCAAAAAATAGCAGATCTACAAGCTCGTAGCGCGGCACTCTGTGCCGCGCTACGAGCTTGTAGATCTGCTATTTTTCAATAGCTAAAGCATAACATAATGCTTAAAACTCCAAAAATGGGTTCCCGTTCAGAATGGTTTAAGCAACACTCAGAGAGAGGGGGGAATGAATGGATGGGACTCATATTTGTTTCTCCTCCTGTGAGCCTGAAGTGGCTGAAATTGATTTCCATTATTCAGGTTTGATGAATACCATTTAGCCGGGAAGAGGGCGAGAAACGCAGAGGGGCTTGAATTCAGATGAAAACACCATGCAAGAGCACCGAGCAACAGGAAGGAGGAAGGATATATCTATCTATCTATCTATCTATCTATCTATCTACCTACCTACCTACCTACCTACCTACCTACCTACCTATCTATCTATCTATCTATCTATCTGTCTACCTACCTACCTACCTACCTACCTATCTATCTATCTACCTACCTACCTACCTATCTATCTACCTACCTATCTACCTACCTACCTACCTATCTACCTACCTACCTACCTACCTACCTACCTACCTACCTATCTATCTACGTATCTATCTATCTATCTATCTATCTATCTATCTATCTACCTACCTACCTACCTACCTACCTACCTACCTACCTACCTATCTACCTATCTATCTATCTATCTACCTACCTACCTACCTACCTACCTATCTATCTACCTACCTACCTACCTACCTACCTATCTATCTATCTATCTATTGCATGTCCACTGTGTTAGCAGAGACCATCTTAGTGTCCATGTCTCAGATAAGTCACCGAGATCGAAATAGTACACAGGACAGGTTGTATCACATACAGTACACATGCAGGCACGTAAAGTGCTGACACTGACTGCTGACTATTTAAATTAGACTAATTTAAATAGTCAGCAGTCCTCTAATAATCAAAACTCCACAGTCCAATGACAAAATGTTCAAAAAAATTAAATAAAAAAACTCCAAACCAAGTAGTTTATGCAGCAGTTAGGACAAGATATGAAATGAACAAACCAATAAATCCATTAATTACTAATTACTTTCCCATGTCCGTATACGTACCCCGCCGCTAGGGGGCGCTATATCCCAGGCCCGTATATACAGTATACGGACCCCCCAATGCTGCAATCTGCATTCAAAGATTTTCCTAGAAAGCTCACTTTTTTATTTTGGAAAGGGTCAACCTGGAGACCACCGTTTATGAATTGTATTGTGTTGCGATGTCTTACTGCAAGACTAATTGTCCCCCACGGGCGACTAAAGTTGAGAGTTGAAGTTGAAACTGATATCATATTCCATATAATAAAGCCTATTGTTTTGGCCACTTATGCTAAACTAGATTTTATGCTTGCGTGTGCTTATTAAACAATCTGTCTATACAAACCAGAATATGGAAATATTACACTGAGCAGATGGTGTCATTTATACAAAAATACACCAACACAGCAATGGGATATTCTGTGTGTGTGTGTGTGTGTGTGTGTGCGTGCGTGCGTGCGTGCGTGCGTGCGTGGGGGCCCTGCGTGCGTGAGTGACAGTGCTGACATCTGGCAGTGATTAGTGTTGGTGTGATTGACAGACACTCAAGGTGTGCTGTACTGTACATGTGCTCGTTATTATCGCCACTAGAAAAGTGGTCTTGAGGCCTATAGGCTACACGAGTACAGGTATTTTTCTAAACGGATATTTTCAATCCCTTCCCACACGACTTCCATGCATTAACTCCATTGAACACAAGAGATAATAAACACTGCAGTAGCAGGTTTCAATTGTATATTTGACTTTATATTTAAATGTATCATTATGAGGTGCCAAATGCATACGTAGGCCTGTCATATTTTATTGATGAAGGAATAAGTATAGGCTACCGCATTTTAAATGGCACCTATATTGTGAGTGGAAGTGGAGCATGTTTCTTGCTTTGCCTGTCAGCATCATGTCACTGTGCGTAAATCTCCACCTCCAAATCCCGACACTCAATCTTTCTCTCTCCATATCGTTACAAATATGATTCATTCATACACCCAATGATAGACAATTTGCAGACCATATAGAGAACTTTGAATTATAACAATCTGACACCGAAAATAACAGAAGTGTCACGTGACATGTCTGCAACCAGTTGTGAGCTTGTAGTGTGGCTATTTTCGAGTTATAAATAAATATGTCACATTATTCATATGATGAAATAAAGGACATACTCGGGTACAGCGTCCACGCGCGTACATGGTCGGCACTCGGCAGGCACAGTGCCAACGGAATGCAGTCACGGGTGTGCCATTTATTACCTAAACAGGAGAGAGATGTGTCGTGTGCTTTGCGACTGGACATGATCCACTGTGTACTCTCTGCTCAACCAACCACGCTATTTGATGCGATTGCATTCACACCTTTCTCTCTCTCTCTCTCTCTCTCTCTCTGCATGACCATGAAATGGAGAGCAAAATACGGCATGTCTAGCCCTGAGACAATATGACCGTCATGTTTCGTCATGTTCCATCGCAATGAACACGTCAAAGGGGATGTCACAATAGGCAAGGAAATACATGATTCTCACATCCATGTGGCATGTGCGCTGGTGTAGCAGTCATACACGGTCAGGAGAACCAACTTTACACACAAGAATAGCTTAAAGGACCACTTCACCACTTTTCAACCTATCTTCATATAATAGGTCCTCATGCACTAATAATCATGAAAAAATGGTGCAATTTTGTTCTACTGTGTCTGTGTCTCATAGGAAGGCTGTGGGCAGTTCAGAAACCCGTCCACCAGTGACATCATCGATGGTGAATCCAAGCTAATAGAAACGGCAGGCTTTATTTTCCTGAACAGTTGCAATGCAAAAGTTGAAGCCATCGTTCTCACGATAATACAAATCTAAATGTATTTTAAAACAAATCTTGTTTAAAAAAAAATCTGCCTAATGATGTCACTGGTGGACGGGTGTCCGAACTGCCCAAAGCCCTCCTATGAGACACAGACTGAGTAGGAAAAAATGGTGGTGTTTTATCATGAACATTTGTGAGGACCAATTTTATGAAGAGATGTTGAAAAGTGGTGAAGTGGTCCTTTAACATGGCTATGCACACGCCATGCATAGACTTGCTGTTGTTGATGTCCTGCGCAATTGCATTTGGCCATGGGTCCTTATTGGTAGGTTAATACTATCCAATTTCAATTCAATTCAAAAGGGCTTTATTGGCATGAGAAAATATAAGTTTACTATCCACAGTTTCTCTGCAGCGGTCTGCAATAACCTATTATTCAAGCTTTGCCCTCCGCACCAATACAACTTAAATCATCTGGCGGGCACCATACACTGGACTAGTAGGCTGATATTATGTATAATTGGATGCAGCAGAGCAGAGCCTTTGCTTAAGGTGACGTGGTGCAGTTGATGCAACAATGATCCAAAAACGTGAACAATCGGATAGATATCTGTGTAGTTTCAGGTGCAAGCTGCATTTCTTACCAATTTTAGTAAAACTTATACAGTATGCGCTAATGAAAGGTGTTTCTCAAAAGCTCCGTTTCGCACGACTACACAGATCCACTGAAACAGATATTTTGGAAAATCTTCCCTTAGTTATTTATCCGTTCCAAATAATCTCTGTTTTAGTGGCCAAAAGCGCTATTTGCGTGTGGCTGAAAGGCCCACATGAACACAAAACAATGTGTGTTTTGAAAAAGATCCATATACGTGTAGGTGTAGCCTAGGCCTCAGTCCTTCTCAGTGGCATGGTGCTCCTGTCCATGTTGCAGTCAGGCACCAAGAAATCTCCATTGGATTTGAAGCCCACTTCCTGAATCTCTTAACCGTTTCCGTACATAGGACGCCACACGTCCTAGGGGTCCCAATCGACGCGTATATCCGACGTGTGAGGACGTCCTAGCGCATCCTCAATGATACGGGGCGAGATAAGAATATTCTGAATTTTTTCCTTTTTTTAATTTGTCAGTTCGCCTTTCGGCTACCGTATGCTACACTCTAGGCAATTGTTAGCTTACCATTGACTTAGCCGTTAGCGCGGCGGAAAGAATGACTCGTCTCTCCTAATCCAGGGCGCTCTCCGTGGTGTTGAACGGATCGATATACTGGCGCTTCATTTCTGCTCCTCATCCGTCTCTCCCGCAAAATATGAACGCTTTTTGGATCATATATCGTATAAACTAAAACGATCGCAATGTAAGCTAGCTATGTAAAGTAAACTTTTTTTAGTGGATTGTTTCCGGCTCATGGGTTTCCGAGTAAAAGCGGACATGTCTTTCCGGCACCCCAGAGCTCCTATTTTGAAGGACTTCCGGCACTGATTGTGTTAATGCTGGATTTCCACTGTCAGTTTAGCCCCACCTATGCTCCTGGTCTCAGGGGCATCTCAGACAGACAACGCAATTGCGCCCGTGCCGTCGGTCAAATAAATTCATCAATACTATACAGAGATGCAATGACAGTTGAGTTGACCAAAGCTTGGCGGAGCCGCCTGGTAGTGGCTGCTAGCACACAGCGTAGCCGCCTGGTAGTGGCTGCTAGCACACAGTGTAGCCGCCTGGTAGTGGCTGCTAGCACACAGCGTAGCCTGGTAGTGGCTGCTAGCACACAGCGTAGCCGCCTGGTAGTGGCTGCTAGCACACAGCGTAGCCTGGTAGTGGCTGCTAGCACACAGCGTAGCCACACACGTGTAACCAACGGGGCTCCCTTCGACACGGGTCTGCATAGAAACCAATGGGGCTCCCTTCAACACGGGTCTGCATAGAAACCAATGGGGATCCCTTCAACACGGGTCTGCATAGAAACCAATGGGGCTCCCTTCAACACGGGTCTGCATAGAAACCAATGGGGATCCCTTCAACACGGGTCTGCATAGAAACCAATGGGGCTCCCTTCGACACGGGTCTGCATAGAAACCAATGGGGCTCCCTTCAACACGGGTCTGCATAGAAACCAATGGGGCTCCCTTCGACACGGGTCTGCATAGAAACCAATGGGGCTCCCTTCGACACGGGTCTGCATAGAAACCAATGGGGCTCCCTTCGACACGGGTCTGCATAGAAACCAATGGGGATCCCTCCCTTCGACACGGGTCTGCATAGAAACCAATGGGGATCCCTTCAACACGGGTCTGTATAGAAACCAATGGGGATCCCTTCGACACGGGTCTGCATAGAAACCAATGGGGCTCCCTTCAACACGGGTCTGTATAGAAACCAATGGGGATCCCTTCGACACGGGTCTGCATAGAAACCAATGGGGCTCCCTTCGACACGGGTCTGTATAGAAACCAATGGGGATCCCTTCGACACGGGTCTGCATAGAAACCAATGGGGCTCCCTTCAACACGGGTCTGCATAGAAACCAATGGGGATCCCTTCGACACGGGTCTGCATAGAAACCAATGGGGCTCCCTTCAACACGGGTCTGTATAGAAACCAATGGGGCTCCCTTCAACACGGGTCTGCATAGAAACCAATGAGGCTCCCTTCAACACGGGTCTGTATAGAAACCAATGGGGCTCCCTTCAACACGGGTCTGTATAGAAACCAATGGGGATCCCTTCAACACGGGTCTGCATAGAAACCAATGGGGTTCCCTTCAACATGGGTCTGTATAGAAACCAATGGGGCTCCCTTCGACACGGGTCTGAATAGAAACCAATGGGGATCCCTTAGACACGGGTCTGCATAGAAACCAATGGGGATCCCTCCCTTCAACACGGGTCTGCATAGAAACCAATGGGGCTCCCTTCGACACGGGTCTGTATAGAAACCAATGGGGATCCCTCCCTTCGACACGGGTCTGTATAGAAACCAATGGGGCTCCCTTCGACACGGGTCTGCATAGAAACCAATGGGGATCCCTTCAACACGGGTCTGTATAGAAACCAATGGGGCTCCCTTCGACACGGGTCTGCATAGAAACCAATGGGGATCCCTCCCTTCGACACGGGTCTGCATAGAAACCAATGGGGATCCCTTCGACACGGGTCTGCATAGAAACCAATGGGGATCCCTTCGACACGGGTCTGCATAGAAACCAATGGGGCTCCCTTCGACACGGGTCTGCATAGAAACCAATGGGGATCCCTTCGACACGGGTCTGCATAGAAACCAATGGGGCTCCCTTCGACACGGGTCTGCATAGAAACCAATGGGGATCCCTTCGACACGGGTCTGCATAGAAACCAATGGGGATCCCTTCGACACGGGTCTGCATAGAAACCAATGGGGATCCCTCCCTTCGACACGGGTCTGCATAGAAACCAATGGGGCTCCCTTCGACACGGGTCTGCATAGAAACCAATGGGGATCCCTCCCTTCGACACGGGTCTGCATAGAAACCAATGGGGCTCCCTTCGACACGGGTCTGCATAGAAACCAATGGGGCTCCCGTCGACACGGGTCTGCATAGAAACCAATGGGGCTCCCGTCGACACGGGTCTGCATAGAAACCAATGGGGCTCCCTTCGACACGGGTCTGCATAGAAACCAATGGGGATGCCGTCGACACGGGTCTGCATAGAAACCAATGGGGCTCCCGTCGACACGGGTCTGTATAGAAACCAATGGGGATCCCTCCCTTCGACACGGGTCTGTATAGAAACCAATGGGGCTCCCTTCGACACGGGTCTGTATAGAAACCAATGGGGCTCCCTTCAACACGGGTCTGTATAGAAACCAATGGGGATCCCTTCAACACGGGTCTGTATAGAAACCAATGGGGATCCCTTCAACACGGGTCTGCATAGAAACCAATGGGGCTCCCTTCGATATGGGCCTGTATAGAAACCAATGGGGATCCCTTCGACACGGGTCTGCATAGAAACCAATGGGGATCCCTTCGACACGGGTCTGCATAGAAACCAATGAGGCTCCCTTCAACACGGGTCTGCATAGAAACCAATGGGGATCCCTTCAACACGGGTCTGTATAGAAACCAATGGGGATCCCTTCAACACGGGTCTGCATAGAAACCAATGGGGATCCCTTCGACATGGGTCTGCATAGAAACCAATGGGGCTCCCTTCGACATGGGTCTGCATAGAAACCAATGGGGCTCCCTTCGACATGGGTCTGCATAGAAACCAATGGGGATCCCTTCGACATGGGTCTGCATAGAAACCAATGGGGATCCCTTCGACATGGGTCTGCATAGAAACCAATGGGGCTCCCTTCGACATGGGTCTGCATAGAAACCAATGGGGATCCCTTCGACACGGGTCTGCATAGAAACCAATGGGGCTCCCTTCAACACGGGTCTGCATAGAAACCAATGGGGCTCCCTTCGATACGGGTCTGCATAGAAACCAATGGGGATCCCTTTGATACGGGTCTGCATAGAAACCAATGGGGATCCCTTAGACACGGGTCTGCATAGAAACCAATGGGGATCCCTTCGATACGGGTCTGCATAGAAACCAATGGGGATCCCTTTGATACGGGTCTGCATAGAAACCAATGGGGATCCCTTAGACACGGGTCTGCATAGAAACCAATGGGGCTCCCTTCAACACGGGTCTGCATAGAAACCAATGGGGATCCCTTCGACACGGGTCTGCATAGAAACCAATGGGGATCCCTCCCTTCGACACGGGTCTGCATAGAAACCAATGGGGATCCCTTCAACACGGGTCTGCATAGAAACCAATGGGGATCCCTTCGACACGGGTCTGCATAGAAACCAATGGGGCTCCCTTCGACACGGGTCTGCATAGAAACCAATGGGGATCCATCCCTTCCAGCATGTTTTCTGCAGTCCATGGAGGAAACAGAGCAATCTAATTGGATGCGGAGGCTCATTTGGACCAAACTCCTGTTCCATTAGTCAAGATGACATGAGATGGAAAACAGTATCCCCCTGCTGTGAAGAGAGAGAGCGAGAGAGAAAGATAAGAGATTGTGTGTGTGTGCATGCGTGCGTGCGTGCGCATGTGCATGCGTAGGTGTGTGCGTGCGTGCGTGTGTGCGTGCGTGTGCATGTGTAGGTGCGTGCGTGTGCATGTGACGTGCGTGTGTGCATGCATGCGTGCGTGCGTGTGTATGTGTGCATGTGTAGGTGCGTGCGTGTGCATGTGACGTGCGTGCATGAGAGTGACACCCGGGAGAGCGGTCGGTGTGAAGGGAGTTCAAAGGTCAAACAAATCCAGGAGGTTTCCAGTTGTGTGTGAGAGACAAGAAGACCAAAGATATTATGTCTGCTCCCTCTGGACCACACTGCTTCTGACAGGTGTGACAGGAGTGTGAGTGAATGAGAGCGTGAGTGAGCATGCGTGTGTGCATGTGTGTGGGCATGACGTTAAACTGCCCCCATGTAACTACCATGGTCTTTTTTTTGTTATTAAAATATTATCCCACGATTTTGCAACCCATTTCTTCACCCAGTGTCAATTATCTAATGTAATCCTGGGCGCTACACTTCCTCTGCCGGGGCGCTACACTTCCATGCATGAGGAGTCCAAGGTGCTTCTTTTTACCTGACAGGGGGGAGTTTCCCCGGTTGGACGTAGCGAGCGGAAGTTCCTTTCCCCTCCAACAGGCGCCCCGGCTGGCCAGGGGGAGGTAGTTTATAGAGACCAGGATTACTGCATGTTTTATATTTTTTGTGAGAGTACCTACCCTAGGAAACACAGGGAGAACATGCAAACTCCACACAGAAAGGCCCGGAGGAGGGAACACGCCCCCAGCGTCCGCAGCGGAAATCGAACCCAGGACCTTCTAGCCTGTGAGGCGACAGCACTAGTACCAACTGTGCCACCGTGCCCCATGGACCGTAACCATTGTCAATGCAGTGCAGGGTGCAGTGGATGCATTTGCAATTTCTGTGGACTATGTAGCTTGCACTATTCACCGGTGGAATCTACCAACAGCCGACGCTATACCTCCTCCTCCCGTGAACAGCTACCGGGAAGAGACACTGAGGCCTTTCCTGCGGTGAGTCTGTCTGGTGTCGGAATAGCGTTGGACTTCCAGGCCCATGAGAACAACTATAGGCTAGAGAGAGGTAACACCAAGCAAGCAGTGCAAGACTATAGAACTTTGTTTCCTCTGGTGATCCAGCCTACTGTAGCACATACCTAGTACTGATGGACTGCATGGTTATTGGAGGGTTTACACAACTTTGGAAGCCCAAAAACAAAGCAGAAAGGCTGGCAAAGTAGCGTGCTGTTAGTATTAATTTATCCTTTGCAATGTTCTTATTGGTTTGCAGCTTACTTTTAACTATGTCTGCACCTTTATACTTTTCTTTTGGGTTCTAAAGAGTTGGCCTTAGAGCCACTATTTTCAATATATTTATATATATAGAGTCCTTAGCTTGACATGCCCTACATGCTGATTGCAGCCTCATCCTTTCAGATGCGGTGGGCGTGTCTAGCTTGGTTTTCATCATTGCAACAGAACGTGTTCCTTGTTGACCTGCCCATATGCTAGCTGTTGTATATAATACTGTGTTGTTGACCTGCCCATATGCTGTTGTATATAATACTGTGTTGTTAACCTGCCCATATGCTGTTGTATATAATACTGTGTTGTTGACCTGCCCATATGCTGTTGTATATAATACTGTGTTGTTAACCTGCCCATATGCTGTTGTATATAATACTGTGTTGTTGACCTGCCCATATGCTGTTGTATATAATACTGTGTTGTTAACCTGCCCATATGCTGTTGTATATAATACTGTGTTGTTGACCTGCCCATATGCTGTTGTATATAATAGTGTTGTTAACCTGCCCATATGCTGTTGTATATAATACTGTGTTGTTGACCTGCCCATATGCTGTTGTATATAATACTGTGTTGTTGACCTGCCCATATGCTGTTGTATATAATACTGTGTTGTTAACCTGCCCATATGCTGTTGTATATAATACTGTGTTGTTGACCTGCCCATATGCTGTTGTATATATACGCCTCTTGATGTTGTGTACTCATCATAGAGTATATAAAAGGATAGAGACTGAACTGGCGCGAAGCTCCGCCCCCCCCAGCTATTCATGTCAGTGGAAGTTGCTCAGTGGCGTTTTGAAGCACCCGGAAGACTGCCGGAAGTACCGTCTCAGAACGTCTACTTCCGCATTTGACCACCAAATTTTGGTGGTCAAATGCGGAAGTGCAACCGAGCGCTCAATGTTAAAGCCCAGCTGCACGGGGTTTCCCGGTCATGAATCCACGGGTCCACCTGTAGTCCCTCCTCCTACCACTAGGGCCCAGAGCTTCAACGTTGAATAGCCTCACTGGCCCCTTGGTACTCATACCTGACGAAGACCCACAGTGGTCAAAACGTTGTAACAAATAAAGAATTTTCCTGGGAGCTACAATTCAGTGTGCGGACATCCCTTCCTTTTTCATTGTACGTATATTTTTGACCAGCACCTGTAGAATTTCTGGAGATGTGTGTGCTTCCTGACGGATCCTATCTCTAAAGTATCGTGCTGTCTTAAGGCTCATACATAGTCTGGATTTTCGGTGGTTACGTGACCACCGAACTACAACATGATGTCACGAGCCGCGGTGAAGAGCAAACCACCGCCACCGCCCCAGCCCTTCTCTCTGTTTTTACTCACCACCGCTCAACGTTATTTCAGCTCCGGTGGTCAGCTCACCACTGGAGCGGTGGTCAACTCACCACCGAAAATCCAGACTATGAATAGGCCTTCATGCTGCCATATAGGGGGCGGAGCCGTCGCTACAGTACTTGTGTCCACATGGAGTGTGAAAAACGCACGTCTGGAAACATATATCTAAAATCTAAAATGATGCTTCCCCGGCGAACATCAGCTCACGTGTAGAGACATCATGGTCATCACTTCTAAAAATGCTCAGCTTTGTCAGATGGACAATATCTGTCTTTATTACACGGCTTGGTTAATTGCTTGATTTCTGATTGGTCAGTCTCTGAATTCAGCTGTGTGTTATTTCTGGATAACAGACAGTTTGATTAGGCAGCGGTCTGTTATAGAGCGGAGCGGCTCTATAACAGACCGCTGCCTAATCAAACCTAATCAAACTCTCGGTGGAGCACCTGTTGTGCAGCCTGCACTCCTTGATTTCTGCTGTATCCAACATGACAGCCATGTAAACACACACACAATGTCATGTACAGCTAAACATTGCTCTCAAAAATGTTTTTGAAAACATTTGAAGCAAGAAATAGAGGATGCAGTACCAGATTAAATATGTAAAATGATTCTATTTGATCAACTGCACTTCCTTGTTTTCCTGACTGTGCTGCAGCTGAGCTGGGCAGACGGCCAGTGCGACACTTACAGTATATGGAATACTTGCATTACCGTAAGCAAGGAAATATACCTCGTTTTGTTGTGTTTTGGGTCAATTTATTAATTTCTGTATTAACACAAACACTGCCACCTGGTGGACGCAAGAGCCCAACGCTTGACTGCCGACCCGGATGTACTTGGTTTTAGTGTGACTGTGATGCACTAAATGCTAAATATTTAGTGTCAATGCTAGCGAGCTAAAAATGAGGCCATCCTTGCTCTAGAAAACGCCAATGTTCCAAACGAGATCACAGCATAATCAGAAAAGACCTCCGTAGATTGTGCATTTTGTTATTCAGTTATTCAGCTTTTTAGTCCGGCTGTATACATGAAGAGAACAGCAGTGCGCATGCGCAAAACCGGTCTAGGATCGCTGAAGAAGGAAAGGCCAAGCAAAAAAAAGAAAAAGAAATCAGTGATCCCGTTTGATATCAATAATAAAGCTTATATGACGGAGCGTTCCGCCAGGAGCAGTTTAGTTTAGTTTAGTTTATTAACCCATTTTGACCTGACGTCGATTCTACAAATCACGAGTTTTCTGAAAAAGCCATGTTTCTATATCAGTGGTTCTCAAACATTTTCATGTCAAGGACCCCCAAAAATGTATGTAATTGGCTGCCGACCCCCATCTGAAAAAATTTCCCCAGAAGCAAAAATTTGAGTTAAAAACGTTTGCTGTGAAAGAATATATATTCAAAGATTTGCGCCACATTTTCAAAAATTCAAAAAATTTGCGGCACTCGGTGGCGCGCTATGAGCTTGTAGATCTGCTATTTTTCAATAGCTAAAGTTTAACATAATGCTTAAAACACCAAAAGGGGTTCCCGCCCAGAATGGGTTAAGGATCCCCATTAGACTACACCCTAGTGGAGACTATTCTTCCATTAGTCTACACCCTAGTGGAGACTATTCTTCCATTAGTCTACACCCTAGTGGAGACTATTCTTCCATTAGTCTACACCCTAGTGGAGACTATTCTTCCATTAGTCTACACCCTAGTGGAGACTAT
Source organism: Electrona antarctica (assembly GCF_951216825.1). Classification (NCBI taxonomy): domain Eukaryota; kingdom Metazoa; phylum Chordata; class Actinopteri; order Myctophiformes; family Myctophidae; genus Electrona; species Electrona antarctica. Next base: position 45,174,205 of record NC_136794.1, read on the forward strand.
TCTTCCATTAGTCTACACCCTAGTGGAGACTATTCTCCCATTAGTCTACACCCTAGTGGAGACTATTCTTCCATTAGTCTACACCCTAGTGGAGACTATTCTTCCATTAGTCTACACCCTAGTGGAGACTATTCTTCCATTAGTCTACACCCTAGTGGAGACTATTCTTCCATTAGTCTACACCCTAGTGGAGACTATTCTTCCATTAGTCTACACCCTAGTGGAGACTATTCTCCCATTAGTCTACACCCTAGTGGAGACTATTCTTCCATTAGTCTACACCCTAGTGGAGACTATTCTTCCATTAGTCTACACCCTAGTGGAGACTATTCTTCCATTAGTCTACACCCTAGTGGAGACTATTCTCCCATTAGTCTACACCCTAGTGGAGACTATTCTTCCATTAGTCTACACCCTAGTGGAGACTATTCTTCCATTAGTCTACACCCTAGTGGAGACTATTCTCCCATTAGTCTACACCCTAGTGGAGACTATTCTTCCATTAGTCTACACCCTAGTGGAGACTATTCTTCCATTAGTCTACACCCTAGTGGAGACTATTCTTCCATTAGTCTACACCCTAGTGGAGACTATTCTTCCATTAGTCTACACCCTAGTGGAGACTATTCTTCCATTAGTCTACACCCTAGTGGAGACTATTCTTCCATTAGTCTACACCCTAGTGGAGACTATTCTTCCATTAGTCTACACCCTAGTGGAGACTATTCTTCCATTAGTCTACACCCTAGTGGAGACTATTCTTCCATTAGTCTACACCCTAGTGGAGACTATTCTTCCATTAGTCTACACCCTAGTGGAGACTATTCTCCCATTAGTCTACACCCTAGTGGAGACTATTCTCCCATTAGTCTACACCCTAGTGGAGACTATTCTTCCATTAGTCTACACCCTAGTGGAGACTATTCTTCCATTAGTCTACACCCTAGTGGAGACTATTCTTCCATTAGTCTACACCCTAGTGGAGACTATTCTCCCATTAGTCTACACCCTAGTGGAGACTATTCTTCCATTAGTCTACACCCTAGTGGAGACTATTCTTCCATTAGTCTACACCCTAGTGGAGACTATTCTTCCATTAGTCTACACCCTAGTGGAGACTATTCTTCCATTAGTCTACACCCTAGTGGAGACTATTCTTCCATTAGTCTACACCCTAGTGGAGACTATTCTTCCATTAGTCTACACCCTAGTGGAGACTATTCTTCCATTAGTCTACACCCTAGTGGAGACTATTCTTCCATTAGTCTACACCCTAGTGGAGACTATTCTTCCATTAGTCTACACCCTAGTGGAGACTATTCTTCCATTAGTCTACACCCTAGTGGAGACTATTCTTCCATTAGTCTACACCCTAGTGGAGACTATTCTTCCATTAGTCTACACCCTAGTGGAGACTATTCTTCCATTAGTCTACACCCTAGTGGAGACTATTCTTCCTGGGGGTCCAGGCAAAAATAACAAAATCAAATCATAAAATGCAGTACAGCATGATCCATGTTTCTGAACAAACACACAAACCTAAAGAACACAATTTATAACGGTAAAATAAAAAGTAAAAAGAAAAAATAACTGATTTGTCAGTCCGAAAACACAAAAGATAATATCCTAATTTAATATAATTTCCTTTCTGACTATTGCTGCCTTGAGTTTCCTTTTGAAACAAAATATAGGTATATTTCTTGTTAGAGTCAAATGTGGGGGGAGCGCACGCCAGTATGCAATGGCTCTGTACATTGCTGTTTTCAGTGCATCGATTTTGGACAGAGGACAAGTAAAGTGACCATTTAGTGCATGTCTAGTATTGCAATCATGTCTTTCATTTGCAGGTAATAGCTGTAGAAACAAACCGAAGGGTTTCTGTGAGGAATGCACATTCTTTAAAAACAGAATAAGGCTGTGTGTTAGTCTTTCATTCACCCTCATCCATGACAGCCTGGCATACATATAGTAGCATCCACACTAGTCCTGACAGAGCAATGAAGTGCTAGTTCTCCCTGTTCTGAGCAAGCTGACGTTTACTAAGTTTTTGCTTTGATGCACTAGAGTAGACCAGATAACAGGACAGTATAGAGCGTCGCAGTCCCGCCCCCCTACCATGGCCCAGGAAATGATTCTCCGTTCATTTTCCTCATAGACTTTTCAGAAAGTATTTATTTAAAGACGGTTACGCCGCGGACAAAGCCAACTCTTGTCGTGACAAATCATGACAATAAACACAATGTTTTTCTTCTTTGTAATTGTTTGGTCCAAAATATTGTGTTAATTGTCATGATTTGTCACGACTGGAGTTGGCTTTGTCCGCGGCGTAACCGTCTTTAAATAAATACTTTTTGAAATGTCTATGGGGAAAAATGCATTGGGATTCATTTCCTGGGCCTGGCGTCGTCATGACAGGGGGCGGGACTGCGACACTCTATAGTCCAGATTTGACAGAACTAGAGATTGTATGACTATAGTCTGATTGTTGTGTTAGTTAGCAGATGAGCACTCCTAATTACTCATCCTCACCACTGTAGTATTGATCTGAGTGGACCATGACAGTGTTTGGTCAATAGTGACTCCTAACAGTTTAACTTATTTAACCTGTTCAATCGGTTGCCGGTTGGATTCAAATTGGCGGAACGTTCCATCATGAGCAGTTTTTTTGTTAAGTAGCCGTGTAATAAATAGGGTAATCCAGCTAGGTGGTCATTGTTTATCACCCATATCGGTGATTTATATCAACAATGACCACCTAGCTGCATTATCACTTACATATCTCTTTCTGTCTCTCTTGTATAGTTGACAGAGATCAACGGCAACAGTGCACTGGTTCACAGACAAACTACTGGGGCGTGATGGATCAGTAACATCCATCCACCACCTGCCCTTCAATGTCAAAATAGAGATGAAGAAAAAAAATACACCAAGACCCCCCTGGCCCCCACTCCCTCCCTCCCACCCCCCAAACACCAGCAGTCCTACACAGTCCATCTAGAAGAGGATGACAGGCTGACCACAGAGGACCTGCCTTCTTGACCTTTCCAAAGGAGCGGAGCAGAGCAAAGCAAAGCAAAGAAAAGAAAAGAAAAGAAAAGAAAAGAAAAGAAAAGAAAAGAAAAGAAAAGAAAAGAAAGTTCAGGAGATGTTTGTTTCTCCTCTGGTGGCAACGATTTATAGAGTTTCCAAGTATGTATCAGTTCTAGTGTCTCACTGTCTATAATCAACCTTGTGGAATAGTCGATAACAGCTGACTCACCACGTTTTTAAAACACTAATCTTACAATTTACAATTTAGGCATTTAGCAGACACTCTTTATCCAGAGCGACTTACATTAAAGGTATATTCATTGATTTCACTTAATTCAAATATCACTTATTTTTTCTTATTTTTTGGATAATCCTCCCTACTATAAAGTGTGCTGACCATATAAGGAGTTCCTCCCTGTCCCCAGTGAGCCCCTGGGGTCAAAAAACCCTAGTTTCGGTTTGGGCTTTGGGTGGCAAAGCCTTCATCCAATCAGGATGAGAGGGGCCTTCCTCCAATCATGATCGAGTGGGGCGGGCATTAGTGCACGTGCTGTTGGTCTGTTGTACTTCACCCACTGTAGAGCGTGTGCATGTGCACATCTTGTTACCGGGGTGGACCAGGGTTTTTTCCAAATCACCCAAATCACTGAATGCTCCTTTAAGCAAGAACAAAAACATGGCAATACACCATATACAAAAATGTTTGAATCATATGTAAGCTAAGAACATAACAGTGTATATAATGAAACTATGCATACATATCTACATAAAATACTATCTAAGTTACATAAGTTGAGCCTTTGCCTGTAAGGTCGCCGGGGCTAGGGCAAGAGGTGGGTTTTCAGACTACGGCGGGAGATTGGGAGTGAGTCTGCAGTTCTGATTGTGATGGGAAGTGCATTCCATAATTATAGTTTTGGAGCCAGAAGGGAGAAGAGTGTGGAGCGTTGTCCCGGCGTTTTTAGTGAAGGTACTTCCAGCTTCCCTGCGTTGGCTGATCTGTGTGCCCAGGAGGGTTTGTATAGGGTTCGATCAGACTTGCAAGATATGGGGGTGCTAAACCTTTGGTTGCTGTGAATGCCAAAATCATAGTTTTGTATTCTGTGCGTGTGGCGGCTGGGAGCCAATGAATGGAGCGGAGCAGGGGGGAGCCATGTGAGAATATTGGCTGGTTGAAGCCCAAACGAGCTGCGGCTGCATGTTGGAACAATTGGAGAGGCTTAAGTGCGCATGCCGGTAGGCCAGTAAAGGATCTTCTCTGCTGGGGGTCCCTGGCACAGAACATTTTCACATGTGCATTTGTGCTCATTCACAGAGTGCATTCGTTGGGTTCAGCACAGCAAACATTTGGTTTGATCTTGAGAGGGAGCACATAAGGGCAGAGTTGAGAGCAGTAAATGGTAAATGGTGCATTTATATAGCGCCTTTATCCAAGGCGCTTTACATAGATTGTGCATTACATTCACCCATTCACACACACATTCATACACCGATTGCGGCGGAACCCACGCAAGGTACCAACCAGCACATCAGGAGCAATTTTGGGGTTCAGTGTCTTGCCCAAGGACACTTCGACATGTAGACAGGAGGAGCCGGGATTCGAACCGCCGACCCATGGATCATTGGACGACCTGCTCTACCTCCTGAGCCACAGTCGCCCGCAGTGTTGATTTCATCGACTAATAATACTATGACGAAAAATGTTCGTCGAGTACATGACGAAAACTAAATCTAAACTAAATGAAAACTAAGCCATGATGACTAAAACTAAGACTAAATATAATGACCATTTCGTCAACAAATACAAACTAGACTAAAATGTTAGGATGGGACTAGTGGACAAGAGATCCAGTAAAAGTGAAAGACAAGTCATTTTATTTTTGTCTCGACGCGTCGCAGCACAGAGGTTGTAGATCGGCTATTTTCAGCAAGTGTAAAATCGGTCATTTCGACGGCATCAAGGCCACATCAAAATACATTATAGTCAACAAAATAAAATCGTATAATGATATTTAGTCGACTGAAACTAGACTAGACTAAAATATTCTAAAACACCCCCCCCCCCACATGTCAGAGTATAGGAGGACGTGCTATGGTCACCTTAAAATAGCAATATTTAGTTGTTTAACTGCTACATTCACAGTTTTACCGTAAGTAAGTAAGTACATTTTATTTATAAAGAACTTTTCAAAACATAGTCTCCTATAATTGCATGCTGGCGTTCTAAATGTATCAGACAGCTGTAGTCAACAGGAGAATCAAAACAACATAATGTCTCTTTGTCAAAACTCCACTTTCACCAGCTGTTGCCTCCATGTTAATCTGTGTGTAGGTGAAGCTGTTGCCTCCATGTTAATCTGTGTGTAGGTGAAGCTGTTGCCTCCATGTTAATCTGTGTGTAGGTGAAGATGTTGCCTCCATGTTAATCTGTGTGTAGGTGAAGCTGTTGCCTCCATGTTAATCTGTGTGTAGGTGAAGCTGTTGCCTCCATGTTAATCTGTGTGTAGGTGAAGCTGTTGCCTCCATGTTAATCTGTGTGTAGGTGAAGCTGTTGCCTCCATGTTAATCTGTGTGTAGGTGAAGCTGTTGCCTCCATGTTAATCTGTGTGTAGGTGAAGATGTTGCCTCCATGTTAATCTGTGTGTAGGTGAAGCTGTTGCCTCCATGTTAATCTGTGTGTAGGTGAAGCTGTTGCCTCCATGTTAATCTGTGTGTAGGTGAAGCTGTTGCCTCCATGTTAATCTGTGTGTAGGTGAAGCTGTTGCCTCCATGTTAATCTGTGTGTAGGTGAAGCTGTTGCCTCCATGTTAATCTGTGTGTAGGTGAAGCTGTTGCCTCCATGTTAATCTGTGTGTAGGTGAAGCTGTTGCCTCCATGTTAATCTGTGTGTAGGTGAAGCTGTTGCCTCCATGTTAATCTGTGTGTAGGTGAAGCTGTTGCCTCCATGTTAATCTGTGTGTAGGTGAAGCTGTTGCCTCCATGTTAATCTGTGTGTAGGTGAAGCTGTTGCCTCCATGTTAATCTGTGTGTAGGTGAAGCTGTTGCCTCCATGTTAATCTGTGTGTAGGTGAAGATGTTGCCTCCATGTTAATCTGTGTGTAGGTGAAGCTGTTGCCTCCATGTTAATCTGTGTGTAGGTGAAGCTGTTGCCTCCATGTTAATCTGTGTGTAGGTGAAGCTGTTGCCTCCATGTTAATCTGTGTGTAGGTGAAGCTGTTGCCTCCATGTTAATCTGTGTGTAGGTGAAGCTGTTGCCTCCATGTTAATCTGTGTGTAGGTGAAGCTGTTGCCTCCATGTTAATCTGTGTGTAGGTGAAGCTGTTGCCTCCATGTTAATCTGTGTGTAGGTGAAGCTGTTGCCTCCATGTTAATCTGTGTGTAGGTGAAGCTGTTGCCTCCATGTTAATCTGTGTGTAGGTGAAGCTGTTGCCTCCATGTTAATCTGTGTGTAGGTGAAGCTGTTGCCTCCATGTTAATCTGTGTGTAGGTGAAGCTGTTGCCTCCATGTTAATCTGTGTGTAGGTGAAGCTGTTGCCTCCATGTTAATCTGTGTGTAGGTGAAGCTGAGCTCGACAACTTCTCCAGGGTTTTGTCATCCACCTACTGTCTTAGTTATTATTTTAAATCAGTGCCTTTAGAATGTTAACGAGACATGATTCATTAATGAGGAAGATGGTCTGAATCAAGAGAGTATGGAAGGAAGTTCAAATTCACTTATTCAAATGACAAAGTGAGATGAAATCAAAAAATCACTCCCGTGTGAACTGAGTGGTGTAAGGTCTTATATAGACTGATCAGCTGTGGTCTGACGTAATGTCTGACGTAATGAAATCACACCCATGTGAACTGGGTGACCATAGTAACCATGCTCATTTTTTGGTACGAACAGACAGACAAACAGACAGACACGTAAACTAACAAAGCCAGTTGTAGGAGTGGTTTACACCACTCAAAAATCACTCCCGTGTGAAGTGAGGGGCGCTTATATATTAAAGTCTAACTCATGTTGACTAGGTGATGTAATGGTGATGTAAAACAAACGGTGCAAACACAAACATTAAACGCCATTAAGAATAAAGAGACAATATGACGTAATGAGGCACAATATGATGTACATTTTCCCTTCATTGTCAATGGCGTTTACAAAACAAACATTGAACTAAAGACAAACATTAAACCTGTGTATAGGAGGTGCTAAAATCACACCCGTGTGAAGTGAGAGGCGCTCTTAACATCGTACATCATCATGACATGTCGATTTGCTCGTCCACATATACATTCTCCATTCATTGTCAATGGGAATTTAATGTTTGTGTAGGATGAAAATCTACACTAATAGCTAGAGATGTCCCGATACCGATACTGTATCGGTATCGGGAAAAGTATTGCATCGGCCCTTATTTGTCATATCGGGTTATATCGGTATCGGTGAATATGCCAGTCTAACCACAGATCCGACACAGGGGTAAGGGGTTGACACTATGCCAGTCTAACCACAGATCCGACACAGGGGTAAGGGGTTGACACTATGCCAGTCTAACCACAGATCCGACACAGGGGTAAGGGGTTGACACTATGCCAGTCTAACCACAGATCCGACACAGGGGTAAGGGGTTGACACTATGCCAGTCTAACCACAGATCCGACACAGGGGTAAGGGGTTGACACTATGCCAGTCTAACCACAGATCCGACACAGGGGTAAGGGGTTGACACTATGCCAGTCTAACCACAGATCCGACACAGGGGTAATAAGGGGTTGACACTATGGCAGTTAAATAAAATGTTGGGACATGTGGAGTTTGCTTTGGAGTTGCCCAAACTGCAAGTGCACATTTGAGTGAGGAGTCTGCTATAAACACAACACGAGATATATAGCTAGATAGCTATAAACACAACATGAGATATATAGCTAGATAGCTGTAAACACAACATGAGATCACGACACTGGTATCGGTATACGGTATCGGTTAACACAGAAATTGAGATATCGAGATCGGATCGGAAGTGAAAAAAGTGTATCGGGACATCCCTACTAATAGCTGAACATAGGAGGCGCTAGCGCCCCTCAAAAACAACAATACAGCTCTCAGCGTGGCACAACGTGACATGCTGTGAGCTTCATAGATGTGCTATTTTTGAGAACCGCTGTTCTACTGTAGGCTAAATCCTCAGAGTTTCCTGAAAAAGGTTTGTTGCTATAACTACAATTTAAAATGGCACAGATGCTTTCATGGTTTTCAACCCTTTTTCATATCAAGAACCATGCATTATTCATTGGGCTTTGGAGCCACGGACGACCACCATTTGATGAGATTTAGCCTCTCAGAACCAAAACTTAGAATATGTTGTTCTCATATATAGGATAAGATTCTGCTTATTGATGCTGTATTGATGGGGTACCATAAGGAGAGATAACAAGGCACTCTCAAGAGTTAAACCATAGAGGTGTGAATATAATGTCATTGAGAAACCAATCCAAACCCAGGCTTGGTCCAATATCACATCAGAGCCTCATTTGTTCTAGAGAAATCATTTCAAGAGGACAATAATGAACACTGCACTACTAAACAATCAAAAGCTCTAATTACTGAATGTGAATAGAGAACAACAGATGCTCTCTCACTGTCACTATTTGACTGTAAATGGCAACAATTATGCATGAGCTGAATGATATGACAACTATGTCGCCTTTGAAACACGCGCACGCACACACACTTGCACACCTCCACACACGCACACCTCCACGCACGCACGCACGCACGCACGCACATACATACATTTTGGAGAGGTTTGTGTTACGTAACAAGGCTTTAGAGAGCCGTGTGTTTTTGCAACAGAGACCAGCATTGCTGACGCAGCCATAATAATAGTACTCTATAATAATACCTAATTATCATGTTGCCATATAGTACTCTATAATAATACCTAATGATCATGTTGCCGTTTCCATCCCATCCATTATGCATTGATTATGAATGAGTTGTGGTCATCGTCATTACCCAATACAACAGTCATTAACCCGTTCAAACCGGGAAAGCAGCTGTGTCATTTTAGCCTATATGTATACCATGGCTTTAAAAAAAATGTCAGATAGCTCATATCGTGTCACCCCATTGCACGCTTGTAGATCTGTAGAAGATCTTGACAATAATGAATACTACAGACGAAAAACAGTTTAAGTCCAAGTTTTATTCTGACCCCTCGACGAAAAGGCCTCGTTGTCCTGATCCCTTATCCATCATTTATACATTATGGATAATTAGTGTGGACTTAAACAGTTTTTCGTCTCTATAGTACTCATTATTGTTTCTGCAAATCCTTGAATACCGGTATATCTTTTTTTCTTTTTTTAGGCCTGACATCAAAATTTAAAAAAATGTCTTAGAGAGCATGTATTGTAGTTATAGCAACAAACCTTTTTCAGGAAACTCTGAGGATTTAGCCTACAGTAGAACAGCGGTTCTCAAAAATAGCACATCTACATGAAGCTCACAGCATGTCACAGCATTGTTTTTGAGGGGCGCTAGCGCCTCCTATGTTCAGCTATTAGTGTAGATTTTCACTGCGCAAAACGCATGGAATACGGATGTGTATATTACAGGAAACTCCTGTTAAACTTTCCAACAAACTCCGGTAAACTCCCGAATTGTACCATCACACCTGTATATTACCGTATATTAACTGTATATGCTGCTAAACTTTAACCTGACTCCGCCAGATGGGGCAGCAGAGAGTACACTCTGCTAGAAGCAGCAGCTTCTAGCAGCAGCTTCTAGCTTCTAGCTGCTGCTGATTGGCCAGGCCGTTTTGTGGCCGGGCATCAAGTCTGCCTGAGAGTTCCCAGATGGGAGCAGGAGGGGGGAACCCAGTGTACTCTCTGCTGCCCCATCTGGCGGAGTCAGGTTAGCTAAACTTGAGGTTTACGGGCAAAATACAGTGCCCATAATTGCCCGTTAACTTAGAATGGAGAATGTATATGTGGACGAGCAAATCGACATGTTACGTCATGATGATGTACGATGTTAAGAGCGCCTCTCACTTCACACGGGTGTGTTTTTAGCACCTCCTACAGTATATACAGGTTTAATGTTTGTCTTTAGTTCAATGTTTGTTTTGTAAACGCCATTGACAATGAAGGGAAAATGTCCTTTTCTAAGCACCACTGATATAAGCAACATGCATTGTTTCAGAAAACTGTTAGGATTTAGAAGACGTGTTTAGAATGGGCCTCGGGTCTTAATGGGTTAGGAGTTATGGCCATTATTACCCAATACAATATAAACTATGAATTAGTTATTATGCCATTATCACATATAATATGCACTAATTAATAGCGACTCATGGCCATTACCCCAAACATTACGCACTAATTAGCAATGACGTACGTATGGTCATTAGCCTGAGGCTGAGACATGCAGCCACTCCTTCTATGCGGTCTGGAGGTTTCAAACACAAACACGCGCACACACACACGTGCTCGCGCACACGCACACACACACACACACACACACACACACACACACACACACACACACACACACACACACACACACACACACACACACACACACACACACACACACACACACACACACACACACACACACACACACACACACACACACACACACACACACACACACACACACACTAGAGACGGGTCTTCTATGAATGCAAGTGAGGAAAACAAACAAACCCAATCAGACATACGTACTGTAGACCTATAGCTTAAATTAAAGGAGAATTCCAGACTATAGACCTTTAACAGATGGTATGCACAATATGGCAAATCGAGTGGCGTCGTTTAAAATTGTTTAATCCAATCAGATAGGACTTTTCTGTTTGGATGTATGGGCTGTCAAGGACCACAATATTTTCATAATTATGGGGGGTATGCGGCCAATTACAGTGAATATAATTTCTGGGGTCCTTGACATGAAATAGTTTGTGAACCACAGACATAGAAACAGGGGTTTTTTTCTTCAGAAAACTGCCTCAGTCATAGGTACTCTTTTTCTTTTTCTCCAGAAAACTCTTAATATTTAGAACAGTGGTTTTCAAAAATAGCAGATCTACAAGCTCACAGGGCATCACTTTATGCCATGCTGCGAACTGGTAGCTCTGCTATTTTACTGCGGCAAAAATGTATACCATTTAGGGGGTCCTTGGCTTTGAGAAGTTTGAGAACTCCCGGTTTAGAACAGTGGTTCCCAAAGTGGGGTCCGAGGACCCCCAGGGGTCCTTGTGGCAGTTCCAGGGGGTCCCCAGCTAAATGATAGTTTGGAATCAAATGTACCCTTATGGGTCCAATTGGTTCCATGTGTACACTCTCACAGTTAAATTAACATTGATTTTACAAATTGGGATCTCAGAGGTAGAAATGCGATTAAATGGGGGTCCTTGAAATTAAAATGTTTGAGAATCACTGCCAGAGCCGTAAAAATATTTTCTTATGGGGGTCCCTGGCATATCTTTTCAAATGAGGGTCCGCGGGCTAATTAGTGTCAATTTGGGGGTCTTTGACGTGAAAACGTGTGGGAACCACTGGTTTAGAAGACATTTTTCATGCCTTAAAAGGACACTTCACCCTTTTTGCAAAAAAATATATGTTAATGACGTTTAGAAGCTTTAGAACACTTTCCTGGGGGCCTTTATGTGTGTAATATGAGGTTTTAGATATTTTACATTGTAGTAGTGAGCCCAGTGTCTCTGATGTCATGGACACTGGGCTCACTCCCTTCCTGGACTACATGTTGTCTCAGTAAGACAGCCCTCCCCCTATCCACAAGGAAGAGCAGTGCACCAAAGCATTATGGGAATTGTATTCTAAAAAGTGGGAAAGTGTTCTAAATCTTCTAAACGTCATTAACATATATTTTTTTTGCAAAAAGGGTGAAGTGTCCCTTTAATTGGTCAAACTAAACAGATCAGCAATGCGTGTGTGATTGTCAATTCAGCGTGCGTGCGTCAGCAAAAATGAGCTTTTGTGTTTCGTGCCCAGTGGATAGGGCTAATCACAGCGAACCCTGCATTGTGCCCTGGAGCAAGGCATTCAGCATAATTACTTTGGTAAACATCCAGCTGAGCATGCTTAATGAGTGAATTAATATTCAAAGTGTGGACATGCAGCTGCTTGCAGCAGCCTCAGGTAAGGACTACAATATACACACCATTCATTAACACATTCTGGGCGGGAACCCCTTTTGGTGTTAGCATTATGCTATGCTTTAGCTATTATTGAAAAATAGCAGATCTACAAGCTCATAGCGCGCCACCGAGTGGCGCGCTACGAGCTTGTAGGTCTGCTATTTTTTGAAAAATCGTTAAAATGTGGCGCAAATCATTGAATATATATTTCAGAGCGAACATTTTTAACTACAATATTTGCTTCTGGGAGGGTCCCTGGAACTACATATTTTGAGATGGGGGGTCCGTGGCCCAATAGAGATAATTCTGGGGGTCCTTGACATGAAAAAGGTTGAGCACCACTGACATAGAAACATGGGTTTTTCAGAAAATTTTTTGGATTTAGAAGCCTTTTTTTTTTAATCGACCTCAGTCCAAAATGGGTTAATTCAACGGAAAATGTACGTGCACACGTGGAGCTTATACACTTCCATCCCAGCTTGATTAAAAGTCAGGTTAAAGTCACTCAAGTGGTGGAAAGTAACAAAGCGCACGTCCAAACTTTATTCAAAACATCATCATGCACGTGCTCGCGCACAGTGTGGGTTAGACTGAAAGCCCACGGCGAGGCCGTGCCGTAACAGGACCCTAAAAATACTTTAGCGTGCGTAGATTCGCCTCAGTCCATATCCTAAAGATGACTTCAGTTAAAAGTCAGGTTAAAGTCACTCAGTGGTGGAAAGTGACGAAGCGCACGTCCAAACTTTGTTCAAACGGGCACACGCACACATGCACGTGTGCAGTGTGGGTTAGACTGAAAGCCCACGGCGAGGCCATGCCGTAACAGGACCCTAAAAATACTTCAGCTTTAGTGTGCGTAGATTCGCCTCAGTCTAGATCCTAAAGATGACTTCAGTTAACCACACCCCCAGTCTAAAGGTGTGGTTAAACCCCCAGTTTTTTTTGAGTGGTGTAAACCACTCCTACAACTGGCTTTGTTTGTGGAGAAAAAATGAGCATGGTTGCTATGTTCACCCTGTTCACCCGGGTGTGATTTAATTACGTCAGACATGATTTCATTACGTCAGACAGGCCTTACACCACTCAGTTCACACGGGTGTGATTTTTATATTATATTTTGTATGGAGGGATAGACAGTATAGGCGGACAGGAAATGGGGAGAGGGACGGGGGGTGACACACAGTAAAGGTAGTCGAACCCGCGGCACACTGCCAGACTGGATTACCAGCCAAGGTGAGCCACGAGTCGACCCTGCAGGCCCTGAAGACCTTTTTATTTCATTTGTTTACCTCCATCCCAGCCGGCAGTCGGCAGATTAAAGCCTATACTGGCCGGGGAGATTGAGCAGGACTATTCGCTTGGCGAGATGTCACCTTTGGGCTCAGGACTCGGGAGTGTGTTAACAGGGGCCAGTTTTGTTTCAAAGCATATTACAGTATATACTGTAGGCTACAACAGATATCACATGTACACACAGGGAGAGTGTAGAGGAAACCAGGTCCTATATGTCTGTGTGTTGCTGCATGGCTCCCGGTCGGTTGGAGCTGGATGAATCAAACCAGGCAAACATATGCGTCCTACTGTAGGATTATAATATCTATATCAACCATAGATTCAATGATCTGTGGGAATTCAATCCAGAGACCTTCTCCTGCAAAGAAGCTTTGTCCCAAATAGTCCTTGGGCCAGAGGCCTTATTATCGGATATCGTTGCCCTAAAAAGGGACAAGACATATGTGGTATCATTTTGTTCGTCTGACATCCAGGAGTGCTAAATTGTGTGATAGCAGTTTCAGAAGGGCAGCTGAATATGATTTTAGGGGTACAATCTGATTATGCAAAACCATATAATTCATTGTTATCTAAACTCCAAAATTATTCACTTTTATGCACATTTCTGATGTTTGTACCATGGATGGGCATGACCAACATCATAATAGAACAACAAACATGCTGAATTATACTTCTTGTAGCCATACCAGGCAAATCCACAATACCTTCCTCTCTTAAACAGGGTACTTCTGAATTAAACATCATAGAATCATGAGTGATATGTCTTTTTATAGGTTTATGAGGATGTAGAAACCATTTAGACATTACTTTGAAGAGTCAGGAACTGTGTGGGGTACAACCTTGCACACAACGCAACTCAGGGAAACATGTAATAAACGAGTAAATGAGGACCACACAAGCTGTATTATGTTACTTCTGGAGATACTGATGAAATAGTTCTCTGTTTAGCATTCCAAAAACACATCCCTTGTCCTATCTATCAGAAGTGTGGTACACAAAACCGCACACGGTTTGTGAATCTGAATGCACTGAGGTTATTGAAGAAAACCCCTGATTTTCAAGAGACATTCAAACAACTTGGCCAGACTTGGGATGTTTCAACGGAGCTCTTTGACCGACTGCAGCAGTTCACTTGTAGCTGCTACCATCTTTTCTGTGCCAGGAGAGGGGAGACTGATTCCAGTCAACTCCCACCATGTAGAGAATGTCTATTTCTCCATGCCCTCCATGCCAATTACCAGACTAGAATATGGAGATGCTCTCTGCAGACTCACCCATCTGTACCAGATCCCATACAGAGTGGATGGACAACTGTTGATGGTGGAGAGTTAGCAATTCAGTGGATGCGCACACTCCGCACAGCCCCTGCACCAGATGTAGTCCTTGAGTTTTTGGCCTGTAAATGTGCACAAGTATGCAAGCTTCCTAACTGCAGTTGTCTCAGCAATGGTTTGAGATGTACAGACCTCTGCAAACTCCAGAACTGTACAAACCAAGCACCTGAGGAAGATTCAATGCCTACAGTTGAACAGGACAGTTCTGATGAGGAAGAGGTTGCATAGTTCAATACAGCCATTGACATCTGAGTAATTTGGTGTTTTCAGTGTTTACGATAGAGGGCGCTCTTCCACAACCTGTGCAACGTTAATCTACGGCTTCCGAATCAGAGGTAGACAGGAGAAAATGTGATCAAAACCAATCCAAAACATGTGTAGTATTATAGGACATTTTGGATTCAAAATTACCTTGACATTGACCTTTGACACATGACCCTGAACTTGAATTGCTTCAGTCACCTCTTAAATCAACTCAGCACCCCCAGAAAATGTATACTTTGTCAGAATCATCCAAATCGGCCCATTAGTCGTTGAGAATTTTGACATTGCTATCATTTCATAAACTACAGACAAAAATCACATTGTCGTTTTGTCCCTTTTTATGGCAAGGATATCCGATAACAAGGCCTCTGGCCTAAGGACTATATTGTGGATGTGCCTGGTATGGCTACAAGAAGTATAATTCAGCATGTTTGTTGTTCTATTATGATGTTGGTCATGCCCATCCATGGTACAAACATCAGAAATGTGCATAAAAGTGAATAATGTTGGAGTTTAGATAACAATGAATTATATGGTTTTGCATAATCAGATTATACCCCTAAAATCATATTCAGCTGCCCTTCTGAAACTGCTATCACACAATTTAGCACTCCTGGATGTCAGACGAACAAAATGATACCACATATGTCTTGTCCCTTTTTAGGGCAACGATATCTCACCCGGCCCAAGGACTAAAAGGGAAAGACCCCAGTGGTGTGAACAGATACACTATGGGGTGCTAGAGCACCCCCTGCCCTTTTGGCAATGTGCAATGTACACTGTACAGTATGTGAACCATGGTGACATTGATCAATACTTGATAAAAAAGCTTCTAATATATTATATAGGCCCCAAAATCTATAAATCTCACACTATTAACCCATTTAGGCCTGACGTCGAAATTAAAAAAAATGTCTTCTAAATCCTGAAATAATCCTTTTCTGAAATACCTATGTTTCTAGGCCTATATCACTCAATATTTCATGTCAAGGACTCAAAAAATGATGTGCACGCCACTGAAAGGCCCTATAGTTGGATGTCTGGAATGGGTTGTTAACTTGTTGCATGGTGAGAGATCGTATTATCGTCTTTGGAGGATATGCATCACACCTGATGACCTGTAAATCTTAGATTGTAGTCCACTGAAGAAATTATGCAAGCTGCCTGGACTTTATGGAGCCGTTGAAGCTCCCACACGACATCAGGTGGGTATACTGGCAAACTGCCAACAAAAAAATAAATAAAAAATAAGATAGTCCACAAAACAAACTGACAAACAAACAAAGCAAATCAGTATCACTCACTGCTGTTGCGCTCAGCTGATGTCGCGTGGGAGTTTAGACTGTACAAGAAATTCTCTAAGGAGAGAATACCAGCAGCACTCACGGACATGTCATTTGGTTTAAGGCACTTTTATTATTTTATATTCGCACAGTATGCTGCATAGCAGACCTACAAGCTCGTAGCGCGCCACTCGGTGGCGCGCTATGAGGTTGTAGATCTGCTATTTTTCAATAGCTAAAGCATAACATAATGCTAACACCAAAAGGGTTCCCGCCCAGAATAGGTTAATACACCATTGCACATAAAAACGACTCCAGGGTGTCTAATGATGAAGTACTGTCACCTAATACTAATAGACATATGAAAAACTGGAAAAACACAGAAATTGTGGCACTCCATCTTTAAGAAAGAAATGTGAGTATACATGTTCCACCACTGCAAATAGGCTCTGAGGATTTTACAGCATAGACTGACTGGGGTCCCAGAGATACCAAAAAGTAGACTGGGGTCCCAGAGATACCAAAAAGTAGACTGGGGTCCCAGAGATACCAAAAAGTAGACTGGGGTCCCAGAGATACCAAAAAGTAGACTGGGGTCCCAGAGATACCAAAAAGTAGACTGGGGTCCCAGAGATACAGCAAAAAGTACTCGTAAATAATAAAATAAAAAAAGGTGTCAAATGCCTATAATTCATATCAAACTTGAAATTCAAAAGGTGGAGATTCGCTGAACTTATCACATTTTGGGCGGGAACCCCTTTTGGTGTTTTAAAGCATTATGTTATACTTTAGCTATTGAAAAATAGCAGATATACAAGCTCATAGCGCGGCACCGAGTGCCGCGCTATGAGCTTGTAGGTCTACTATTTTTTTTTAATCGTGAAAATGTGGCGCAAATCTTTGAATATATATTATTACAGAGTGAACATTTTAACTCAAATCTTTGCTTCTGGGGAGGTCCCTGGAACAACATATTTTCAGATGGGGGGACAAATTACATATAATCTTTTGGGGTCCTTGACATGAAATATTGAGCACCACTGATATAGAAACATAAGGTTTTTCAGAAAACTGTCAGGATTTTGAAGACATTCTTTACATTTCGACGTCAGGCCTAAATGGGTTATACCCGGCCAGGTGATGAATGATCAGGCCAGTTGTTAGAGCAGAGCCTGCAGCAGAGACGGTACAGAGTTAGCTACTGCACCGCTCTCCCATATTGGATCTATAATAAGCCTAAATCAAGCTAGCGTGCTGTTAGACTGCCCAGCCTCTGGCAGGGGAACTTCATCAACATCCCATGGATGTTGCAATACTTGAAGCTTTTAGGCTGCGGGCAGAATTCAATAGAACAGAATATAGTCCCCACTCCTTCGGGGTGGTTTTTTTGTCACATTATGGGCTCTATTTTCGTCCCTTATCCCTAAAACTTCTTTTCTTTTTTTTCTTTTTTTTTTTACTATTTTGAGAAACATTTTTGAATAGTTAAAAAAAAGCCAACATACAAACTCACAACGTGTCGATGTAGATCAGCTATAGTTGAACTATTCAAAAATGTTTTTTCAAAATAGTAAAAAAAAAAAAAAAAGGTTTAGAGATATGTTTTTTTTTAGCATGGACAAAAATGGAGCCCTATGTATATAGAGGATATGCGCGTGACATCATCATCATAACAGGAAGTTATGCGGGAAAGCCTACTGAGTGAACTACTTTCTGGCCTTGACAGCCCATACATCCAAACAGAAAAAGTACTTTAAACAACATTAAATTCCCTTTGTTACTCACTTTGCCACTCGATTTGCCACTTGATCTGCCATTCACTTTATGCACCCTCTATACTGTATGCACATCTCTGCTTTTTACCCAACTAGGAGCAGTGAGCAGCTCCATTCGGAGCTTGGGGAGCAATTTGGGGTTAAGAGTCTTGCTCAGGGACACATATCATCGACACATTGATGACCTGGCCTGGAATGGTACCTGGGACCTCCCCTGCAGGCAGGCGGTCTCACTAACCGCTGGCCGCCCATTCAATCAGGCGGTCTCACTAACCCCTGGCCACCCATTCAATCAGGCGGTCTCACTAACCCCTGGCCACCCATTCAATCAGGCGGTCTCACTAACCACTGGCTGCCCATTCAATCAGGCGGTCTCACTAACCACTGGCCACCCATTCAATCAGGCGGTCTCACTAACCACTGGCCACCCATTCAATCAGGAGGTCTCACTAACCCCTGGCCACCCATTCAATCAGGCGGTCTCACTAACCACTGGCCACCCATTCAATCAGGAGGTCTCACTAACCCCTGGCCACCCATTCAATCAGGCGGTCTCACTAACCACTGGCCACCCATTCAATCAGGAGGTCTCACTAACCACTGGCCACCCATTCAATCAGGTGGTCTCACTAACCACTGGCCACCCATTCAATCAGGAGGTCTCACTAACCACTGGCCACCCATTCAATCAGGAGGTCTCACTAACCCCTGGCCACCCATTCAATCAGGCGGTCTCACTAACCACTGGCCACCCATTCAATCAGGAGGTCTCACTAACCCCTGGCCACCCATTCAATCAGGCGGTCTCACTAACCACTGGCCACCCATTCAATCAGGAGGTCTCACTAACCACTGGCCACCCATTCAATCAGGTGGTCTCACTAACCACTGGCCACCCATTCAATCAGGAGGTCTCACTAACCACTGGCCACCCATTCAATCAGGTGGTCTCACTAACCACTGGCCACCCATTCAATCAGGAGGTCTCACTAACCACTGGCCACCCATTCAATCAGGCGGTCTCACTAACCACTGGCCACCCATTCAATCAGGCGGTCTCACTAACCACTGGCCACCCATTCAATCAGGTGGTCTCACTAACCACTGGCCACCCATTCAATCAGGAGGTCTCACTAACCACTGGCCACCCATTCAATCAGGCGGTCTCACTAACCACTGGCCACCCATTCAATCAGGAGGTCTCACTAACCACTGGCTGCCCATTCAATCAGGAGGTCTCACTAACCACTGGCTGCCCATTCAATCAGGTGGTCTCACTAACCACTGGCTGCCCATTCAATCAGGTGGTCTCACTAACCACTGGCTGCCCATTCAATCAGGTGGTCTCACTAACCACTGGCCACCCATTCAATCAGGAGGTCTCACTAACCACTGGCTGCCCATTCAATCAGGTGGTCTCACTAACCACTGGCTGCCCATTCAATCAGGTGGTCTCACTAACCACTGGCTGCCCATTCAATCAGGTGGTCTCACTAACCACTGGCCACCCATTCAATCAGGAGGTCTCACTAACCACTGGCTGCCCATTCAATCAGGCGGTCTCACTAACCACTGGCCACCCATTCAATCAGGAGGTCTCACTAACCACTGGCCACCCATTCAATCAGGCGGTCTCACTAACCACTGGCCACCCATTCAATCAGGAGGTCTCACTAACCACTGGCTGCCCATTCAATCAGGTGGTCTCACTAACCACTGGCCACCCATTCAATCAGGCGGTCTCACTAACCACTGGCCACCCATTCAATCAGGAGGTCTCACTAACCACTGGCCGCCCATTCAATCAGGCGGTCTCACTAACCACTGACCACCCATTCAATCAGGAGGTCTCACTAACCACTGACCACCCATTCAATCAGGAGGTCTCACTAACCACTGGCCACCCATTCAATCAGGCGGTCTCACTAACCACTGGCCACCCATTCAATCAGGTGGTCTCACTAACCACTGGCTGCCCATTCAATCAGGTGGTCTCACTAACCACTGGCTGCCCATTCAATCAGGAGGTCTCACTAACCCCTGGCCACCCATTCAATCAGGCGGTCTCACTAACCACTGGCTGCCCATTCAATCAGGTGGTCTCACTAACCACTGGCCACCCATTCAATCAGGTGGTCTCACTAACCACTGGCCACCCATTCAATCAGGCGGTCTCACTAACCACTGGCTGCCCATTCAATCAGGCGGTCTCACTAACCACTGGCCACCCATTCAATCAGGCGGTCTCACTAACCACTGGCCACCCATTCAATCAGGCGGTCTCACTAACCACTGGCCACCCATTCAATCAGGCGGTCTCACTAACCACTGGCTGCCCATTCAATCAGGTGGTCTCACTAACCACTGGCCACCCATTCAATCAGGTGGTCTCACTAACCACTGGCCACCCATTCAATCAGGCGGTCTCACTAACCACTGGCCACCCATTCAATCAGGTGGTCTCACTAACCACTGGCCACCCATTCAATCAGGTGGTCTCACTAACCACTGGCCACCCATTCAATCAGGTGGTCTCACTAACCACTGGCCACCCATTCAATCAGGCGGTCTCACTAACCACTGGCCACCCATTCAATCAGGCGGTCTCACTAACCACTGACCACCCATTCAATCAGGAGGTCTCACTAACCACTGGCTGCCCATTCAATCAGGAGGTCTCACTAACCACTGGCCACCCATTCAATCAGGCGGTCTCACTAACCACTGGCCACCCATTCAATCAGGCGGTCTCACTAACCACTGGCCACCCATTCAATCAGGCGGTCTCACTAACCACTGGCCACCCATTCAATCAGGCGGTCTCACTAACCACTGGCCACCCATTCAATCAGGCGGTCTCACTAACCACTGGCCACCCATTCAATCAGGCGGTCTCACTAACCACTGGCTGCCCATTCAATCAGGAGGTCTCACTAACCACTGGCCACCCATTCAATCAGGTGGTCACACTAACCACTGGCCACCCATTCAATCAGGCGGTCTCACTAACCACTGGCCACCCATTCAATCAGGCGGTCTCACTAACCACTGGCCACCCATTCAATCAGGCGGTCTCACTAACCACTGGCCACCCATTCAATCAGGTGGTCACACTAACCACTGGCCACCCATTCAATCAGGCGGTCTCACTAACCACTGGCCACCCATTCAATCAGGCGGTCTCACTAACCACTGGCCGCCCATTCAATCAGGTGGTCTCACTAACCACTGGCCACCCATTCAATCAGGTGGTCACACTAACCACTGGCCACCCATTCAATCAGGCGGTCTCACTAACCACTGGCCGCCCATTCAATCAGGTGGTCTCACTAACCACTGGCTGCCCATTCAATCAGGAGGTCTCACTAACCACTGGCTGCCCATTCAATCAGGAGGTCTCACTAACCACTGGCTGCCCATTCAATCAGGAGGTCTCACTAACCACTGGCTGCCCATTCAATCAGGAGGTCTCACTAACCACTGGCTGCCCATTCAATCAGGAGGTCTCACTAACCACTGACCACCCATTCAATCAGGCGGTCTCACTAACCCCTGGCCACCCATTCAATCAGGAGGTCTCACTAACCCCTGGCCACCCATTCAATCAGGCGGTCTCACTAACCACTGACCACCCATTCAATCAGGCGGTCTCACTAACCACTGACCACCCATTCAATCAGGAGGTCTCACTAACCACTGGCTGCCCATTCAATCAGGAGGTCTCACTAACCACTGACCACCCATTCAATCAGGCGGTCTCACTAACCCCTGGCCACCCATTCAATCAGGAGGTCTCACTAACCCCTGGCCACCCATTCAATCAGGCGGTCTCACTAACCACTGACCACCCATTCAATCAGGCGGTCTCACTAACCCCTGGCCACCCATTCAATCAGGCGGTCTCACTAACCACTGGCCACCCATTCAATCAGGAGGTCTCACTAACCACTGGCCACCCATTCAATCAGGTGGTCTCACTAACCACTGGCTGCCCATTCAATCAGGTGGTCTCACTAACCACTGGCTGCCCATTCAATCAGGCAGTCTCACTAACCACTGACCACCCATTCAATCAGGAGGTCTCACTAACCCCTGGCCACCCATTCAATCAGGTGGTCTCACTAACCCCTGGCCACCCATTCAATCAGGTGGTCTCACTAACAACTGGCCACCCATTCAATCAGGAGGTCTCACTAACAACTGGCCTCCCATTCAATCAGGTGGTCTCACTAACAACTGGCCACCCATTCAATCAGGAGGTCTCACTAACAACTGGCCTCCCATTCAATCAGGAGGTCTCACTAACCACTGGCCACCCATTCAATCAGGTGGTCTCACTAACAACTGGCCACCCATTCAATCAGGAGGTCTCACTAACAACTGGCCTCCCATTCAATCAGGTGGTCTCACTAACAACTGGCCACCCATTCAATCAGGAGGTCTCACTAACAACTGGCCTCCCATTCAATCAGGAGGTCTCACTAACCACTGGCCACCCATTCAATCAGGTGGTCTCACTAACAACTGGCCACCCATTCAATCAGGAGGTCTCACTAACAACTGGCCACCCATTCAATCAGGAGGTCTCACTAACAACTGGCCTCCCATTCAATCAGGAGGTCTCACTAACCACTGGCTGCCCATTCAATCAGGCGGTCTCACTAACAACTGGCCGCCCATTCAATCAGGAGGTCTCACTAACCACTGGCCACCCATTCAATCAGGCGGTCTCACTAACCACTGGCCACCCATTCAATCAGGTGGTCTCACTAACCACTGGCTGCCCATTCAATCAGGTGGTCTCACTAACCACTGGCTGCCCATTCAATCAGGAGGTCTCACTAACCACTGGCCACCCATTCAATCAGGCGGTCTCACTAACCACTGGCTGCCCATTCAATCAGGAGGTCTCACTAACCACTGGCCACCCATTCAATCAGGAGGTCTCACTAACCACTGGCTGCCCATTCAATCAGGCGGTCTCACTAACCACTGGCTGCCCATTCAATCAGGCGGTCTCACTAACCACTGGCCACCCATTCAATCAGGTGGTCTCACTAACCACTGGCCACCCATTCAATCAGGAGGTCTCACTAACCACTGGCCACCCATTCAATCAGGCGGTCTCACTAACCACTGGCCACCCATTCAATCAGGCGGTCTCACTAACCACTGGCCACCCATTCAATCAGGTGGTCTCACTAACCACTGGCCACCCATTCAATCAGGCGGTCTCACTAACAACTGGCCACCCATTCAATCAGGCGGTCTCACTAACCACTGGCCACCCATTCAATCAGGCGGTCTCACTAACCACTGGCTGCCCATTCAATCAGGCGGTCTCACTAACCACTGGCCACCCATTCAATCAGGAGGTCTCACTAACCACTGACCACCCATTCAATCAGGAGGTCTCACTAACCACTGGCCACCCATTCAATCAGGCGGTCTCACTAACCACTGACCACCCATTCAATCAGGAGGTCTCACTAACCACTGGCTGCCCATTCAATCAGGAGGTCTCACTAACCCCTGGCCACCCATTCAATCAGGCGGTCTCACTAACCACTGGCTGCCCATTCAATCAGGCGGTCTCACTAACCACTGGCCACCCATTCAATCAGGAGGTCTCACTAACCACTGGCCACCCATTCAATCAGGAGGTCTCACTAACCACTGGCCACCCATTCAATCAGGCGGTCTCACTAACCACTGGCCACCCATTCAATCAGGAGGTCTCACTAACCACTGGCCACCCATTCAATCAGGAGGTCTCACTAACCACTGGCTGCCCATTCAATCAGGAGGTCTCACTAACCACTGGCTGCCCATTCAATCAGGAGGTCTCACTAACCACTGGCTGCCCATTCAATCAGGAGGTCTCACTAACCACTGGCTGCCCATTCAATCAGGTGGTCTCACTAACCACTGGCTGCCCATTCAATCAGGCGGTCTCACTAACCACTGGCCACCCATTCAATCAGGAGGTCTCACTAACCACTGGCCACCCATTCAATCAGGAGGTCTCACTAACCACTGGCCACCCATTCAATCAGGAGGTCTCACTAACCACTGGCCACCCATTCAATCAGGAGGTCTCACTAACCACTGGCTGCCCATTCAATCAGGAGGTCTCACTAACCACTGGCTGCCCATTCAATCAGGCGGTCTCACTAACCCCTGGCCACCCATTCAATCAGGCGGTCTCACTAACCACTGGCCACCCATTCAATCAGGAGGTCTCACTAACCACTGGCCACCCATTCAATCAGGAGGTCTCACTAACCACTGGCTGCCCATTCAATCAGGAGGTCTCACTAACCACTGGCTGCCCATTCAATCAGGCGGTCTCACTAACCCCTGGCCACCCATTCAATCAGGAGGTCTCACTAACCACTGGCCACCCATTCAATCAGGAGGTCTCACTAACCACTGGCCACCCATTCAATCAGGCGGTCTCACTAACCACTGGCCACCCATTCAATCAGGCGGTCTCACTAACCACTGGCCACCCATTCAATCAGGCGGTCTCACTAACCACTGGCCACCCATTCAATCAGGCGGTCTCACTAACCACTGGCCACCCATTCAATCAGGAGGTCTCACTAACCACTGACCACCCATTCAATCAGGCGGTCTCACTAACCACTGGCCGCCCATTCAATCAGGAGGTCTCACTAACCACTGGCCACCCATTCAATCAGGCGGTCTCACTAACCACTGGCCACCCATTCAATCAGGCGGTCTCACTAACCACTGGCCACCCATTCAATCAGGCGGTCTCACTAACCACTGGCCGCCCATTCAACCAGGAACAGAATGTGACCAGATTTGACTGAGGGGCTGCCATCATGAAGCCTCCAGCTTTTCCCCAGAGCAGGAAAAACAGATGTTTGTTTTGTTTTTTTTATCCAAAATGAGTTAATAGCTGAAATTGACATGTAAATATGAAATAAATGCTTAAACGTGTAGCTAGGTGTAATGTTAGAGACCACAGAAGTGAACCTTTCAAGCCTGTTTTCTCAACTCGCTGTTTCTCTGCAAGACTGGTGGGTCAAACTGAACAACAAAGTAAATTTGAAGCTATGATTCCCTGCTTTCATATGACATGAAAATAACTAAAATGGAAGAAAAACAAAAAATCCAATGACTCAGTCCCGGTAACAATTGGTCACATTCCTCATGCAATGCATGGATAAGTTCTTAATACCACATTATAAGTGGAACCTTTTGGCATCAGCGTTCTCCTCCTTGCACTTTGTAATATCATCACTGGGATAATGGATTCCACATCAACATAAATATTGGACTGCTGAGTCATCAACTTTAATAGCATGTATGATGAATAGTGTTTCCCTCTGAGCTCCTAATACAATGCTCGCGCACACGCACACACATGCACGTGCACGCACACGCACACACACACAGACACACACAGCAAGAGAGCAACACAGAATGTGTTTGACTTACTTAACCTTTCTCTGTGAAAAAACAAAAAAATACTTTATTTATCCGTAGTTTATCCGTATAGTGCATTGCATACGCTCATTAATATTCACCTTGGAGTCAATACTGTGTCGGGTGTGCTCTGTTTCATTTGGTGGAAGTTGTGATGTTCCATCTTGTTTACTGCTAATTGGGTGTCAATGTATCGAGTTAGTCGGGAACTTGCTTGTTAGTGGGTACTTTAAATCCAGCGATCGTACGTGCACTGCCACCGATATTAGCAGCGGAGACATTCTAAGTCCCTCCTTAGAATGTCTTTTCTGTATGTAATAATGTTGGATAAACCATGACCGAGACAAATAAACTATCTATCTATCTATCTATCTATCTATCTATCTATCTCCCCAAACCTGTCCGTTAGCAACGGTTACTAAGAGAGGAGACATTGGCAAAGCTTCCCTTCTCCCCCATTGAGAGGCATGTGAAATGACGGGGATTTCTCCATATTTCAATAATCGATAATTTCAGAAGCAAGAGCTTCTTCTGAAATGATGTCTTCTAAATCTAGTCAACCAGGCCTGCAGTAGGCTATGCACTGGACACATGTCTTCTAAATCTAGTCAACCAGGCCTGCAGTAGGCTATGCAATTTACAATTTAGGCATTTAGCAGACGCTCTTAATCCAGAGCGATTTACATTAAGCAAGAACAAAAAGCATGGGAATACATCACATATATAAACAGCATTTATCAAGAAACATGCGTAAGCTAAGAACGTAACTAGAACATATCTATATATAATGACACTATACATATAAGCTATACATATATATTATACTATGCTGTACTGTTATTGTGCTGTCTACATGACATGCTATAAGTCTGTTTCAAATGCTATCTAAGTCTAAAAAAGTGCTGTCTAAGGGGGTAGGGTATTGGGCCATGGTAGAGTCTGAAAAGGTGGGTTTTCAAACTACGGCGGAAGATCGGGAGTGATGCTGCAGTTCTGATTGCAACGGGAAGTGCGTTCCACAGTTTTGGGGCCAGAAGGGAGAAGAGTTTGGGACGTGTGGAGCGTTGTCCCGGCGTTTTTAGTGAGGGTACTTCCAGCTTCCCTGCGTTGGCTGATCTGAGTGCTCGGGAGGGTTTGTAGGGTTCAATCATGCTTGCAAGATATGGGGGAGCCATACCTTTGGTTGCTTTAAATGCCAGCATCAGAGTTTTGTATTCTGTGCGGGCAGCGACCGGGAGCCAGTGCAGGGAGCGGAGCAGGGGGGAGACATGTGAGAATTTTGGCTGGTTGAAGACCAAGCGAGCTGCGGCATTTTGGATCAGTTGGAGAGGCTTAAGTGCACATGCCGGTAGGCCAGTGAGGAGGGAGTTACAATAGTCAAGTTTTGACAAGACTGTTGTCTGGATTAGGAGCTGGGCTGATTCCTGGTGCACTGGACACATGTCTTCTAAATCTAGTCAGCCAGGCTTGCAGTAGGCTATGCACTGGACACATGTCTTCTACATCTAGTGAACCAGGCCTGCAGTAGGCTATGCACTGGACAAAATGTCTTCTAAATCTAGTGAACCAGGCCTGCAGTAGGCTATGCACTGGACACATGTCTTCTAAATCTAGTCAACCAGGCCTGCAGTAGGCTATGCACTGGACACATGTCTTCTAAATCTAGTCAACCAGGCCTGCAGTAGGCTATGCACTGGACACATGTCTTCTAAATCTAGTCAACCAGGCCTGCAGTAGGCTATGCACTGGACAAAATGTCTTCTAAATCTAGTCAACCAGGCCTGCAGTAGGCTATGCACTGGACAACATGTCTTCTAAATATAGTCAACCAGGCCTGCAGTAGGCTATGCACTGGACACATGTCTTCTAAATCTAGTCAACCAGGCCTGCAGTAGGCTATGCACTGGACAAAATGTGCATGACATTATTTCAATAAACTAGAAATAGGATGTTATAGAATTAACCAGAATCCTTTAACGACCGTCCGATGGGAGTTTTCATGTATGCATGCGTAAGACTACGGTGATTCGTTTTATTGCAATCATCTGGGTGGGTCAATCGTTTTAACTTTCCCGATGTTAAGCTGTGTATGTGTTCAACACAGCCATGCAAAATAACATTGACGGCCATGAGGTGACGAAAGCTTGCCCAGCATAG
Source organism: Electrona antarctica (assembly GCF_951216825.1). Classification (NCBI taxonomy): domain Eukaryota; kingdom Metazoa; phylum Chordata; class Actinopteri; order Myctophiformes; family Myctophidae; genus Electrona; species Electrona antarctica. The sequence continues at coordinate 45,201,948 of NC_136794.1, forward strand.
CAACGGCTGCTAAACTGTATTGAATTGGCATTGGACAATCGCTAATTGATCAGCCTTTTCCATTTTCTTCCCCATTTATTCATAGATTCTGTGCTTTTCAAATGCATATAAAAGGCTTTTAGTTATCGTCCATTAAGGACACGTTCCAGGATATCTCTCCCAACATCCTAAGAAGGTAAACGTGACATTCAACAGTGTTTTATAATCCCTGTGCTGCAGTAGACTGGAACCCACCCATGCTTTTTATGGCATACTAGGCACTGTAGGCAGCCCCCGGCGGGATCCGCAGGGAGAAACTAGGCACAGCTGCTGGACATGAGACTAATTAATTAGAGCAACAGAGAGAGAGAGGTGGGTGTGTGTGTGTGTGTGTGTGTGTGTGTGTGTGTGTGTGTGTGTGTGTGTGTGTGTGTGTGTGTGTGCGTGCGTGCGTGCGTGCGTGCGTGCGTGCGTGCGTGCGTGTGTACATGTGTGTGCGTGTGCGTGTGTGTCAATTTAACCCATTTTGACCAGAGATATAGAAATAGCAGACCTACAAGCTCGTAGCGCGCCACTCGGTGGCGCGCTATGAGCTTGTAGATCTGCTATTTTTCAATAGCTAAAGCATAACATAATGCTAACACCAAAAGTGGTTCCCGCTCAAAATGGGTTAACAAAGGTGCAGACGATCAGAAATCAGCAGAGAGTGAGCGATGTTTGCGCTACTGTATATATGCCGAATTGAAGTGGACTCGGCCCCAGACCTTTTTTTTTCCTCCCTGGAAATAACAACGTCTGGGTTTCCGAGGCTATATAGTGGTGCAGTGACCTCTAAAAATGGTTCGAGGAGACTATAATATAGTCTCCTGACAAACTATGTTATATTATAACAGTTTATATATAGTTTAGACTATATAACATAGTTTACTTGGGTATGGCTGCATGGGAGACAGACGTGGTGTTCCACTAGAACCCTGGGATCTGTGCAGGCGTTGTGGAGCAGATTGTTCAAGAGAGCAAAACATTCATTAATCAAAGGCTCTCTCAGCAGAGTCAACTGGGTCTCCTATGTGCGATATGGAAGTCACCGGGGCCGTGTCACTAGAAATAGACAAAAGAGCTCTGTATTCAGGACACAAGGAACAACAACAGTCAACAGAGAGAACTCATAGAGCCATTAGTAGCACTGCTGTGTGAATAATACTGCAGAATCTGGAACTTTACTGTACATTAATCCGTTTTGGGCGGGATCCCCTTTTGGTGTTAGCATTATGTCATGCTTTAGCTATTGAAAAATAGCAGATCTACAAGCTCATAGCGCGCCACCGAGTGGCGCGCTACGAGCTTGTAGGTCTGCTATTTTTGAATAATCGAAGAACGACTGACATAGAAACATAGCTTTTTCAGAAAACTGTCAGGATGTAGAAGACATTTTTAGAATCTGATCTCAGGTCAAAATGGTTTAAAACCACTCCAGGTGTCACAATAACCTTGTTTCTCTGAGTCTGATGAGCAGTTAGGGATGAAGCGCCTTGCTGCAGGGACACTACAAGTAGACTGGAGGGGCGGGGGAACCGGTGACCTTCTCATTCTGTGGCGGAAAGTAACTACAAGTACAAGTACATTGAGTAACATCTTCAGGTTCTTCTACTTTACTGGAGTATTTCAGATGATTACTTTTACTCCTCTCCAGGCAACCTTTTACGAGAGTCACCCATTCAAGGCAGCAACCTGCTCTACGGGAGCAGTTACGCGTTCAGTGTCTTGCTCAAGGCCTCTTCGACACACAGCCAGGGGCCGGGGAATGGGATTATTCCCATTATTAATCTCATTATTATTATTATTAACAATTACAAATGGGATTGACATTCCAAATAGTAAATGTGGTTTTGCCCTCAATGCATATCTGACTAATCTGACTGCCTCACAAATGCGAGCTTCACCCAAATAACTAGAGGGAGTGACAACGACGATCCACCCACTTATAAAACAAACATCCGACGGAATACCCTGACCTCATCCCTCAAAAATGCAGATCACTGGCTTCCTCCTGCCAGGACATGTTTTTTTATGTTATGTTTTATGAATTGAATACCTAGGACTAGGCATGTAACGATTCACTCAACTCACGATACGATTCGTATCACGATATGAGGTTCACGATACGATTTTTCACGATATTAAAAATATATATATATTTTTTATGTTTTTTTTAATTTTATATAATTTATCTCCCCCCCTGAGATTTTTTTATTTAACTACATTGCAAAAAAGTAGCATTACTTTTGACAGTGCAGAAACATAATTGCCTTCCTTGATGAGTATCAACGACCATCATCACCTGGGCACAGTCAGACACACAGACACACACAGCTCCCCTCTACAGTCAGACACACACAGCTCCCCTCTACAGTCACAGACACACACAGCTCCCCTCTACAGTCAGACACACACAGCTCCCCTCTACAGTCACAGACACACACAGCTCCCCTCTACAGTCAGACACACACAGCTCCCCTCTACAGTCACAGACACACACAGCTCCCCTCTACAGTCAGACACACACAGCTCCCCTCTACAGTCACAGACACACACAGCTCCCCTCTACAGTCAGACACACACAGCTCCCCTCTACAGTCACAGACACACACAGCTCCCCTCTACAGTCAGACACACACAGCTCCCCTCTACAGTCACAGACACACACAGCTCCCCTCTACAGTCACAGACACACACAGCTCCCCTCTACAGTCAGACACACACAGCTCCCCTCTACAGTCACAGACACACACAGCTCCCCTCTACAGTCAGACACACACAGCTCCCCTCTACAGTCACAGACACACACAGCTCCCCTCTACAGTCAGACACACACAGCTCCCCTCTACAGTCACAGACACACACAGCTCCCCTCTACAGTCACAGACACACACAGCTCCCCTCTACAGTCACAGTCACACACAGCTCCCCTCTACAGTCACAGACACACAGCTCCCCTCTACAGTCACAGACACACAGCTCCCCTCTACAGTCACAGACACACACAGCTCCCCTCTACAGTCACAGACACACACAGCTCCCCTCTACAGTCACAGACACACAGCTCCCCTCTACAGTCACAGACACACAGCTCCCCTCTACAGTCACAGACACACAGCTCCCCTCTACAGTCACAGACACACAGCTCCCCTCTACAGTCACAGACACACCCAGCTCCCCTCTACAGTCACAGACACACACAGCTCCCCTCTACAGTGCTCTACTACTGAAAGTGACTCTCATTTCTCTCCAAAATCACTTGAATATGATGGAATATGACTAAAGCTCACATTTAGTCTGTTTAATTTCAAGGATGCATGCGTGCATGTTTCATGGCTATGAGCTCATTCTGTTTAGATAGGACCCGAGGCATGCATAGATATAGCTCAGAAGCCCTGTCACCATACAGAGAGAGACAGCGAGAGAGTACTGCTATAATTATATAAGTGAATATTAACAGGAGAATAACCGTATGATATTCATGGTAAAGATAAGGTGACGAGTAGACAGAAGCCATCCAAGCCAACCAGGATGAAAGAGATAAAAGAGTCTTTCTTGTCTTATTTCATAACCACCGATATTTACATATAGGCCGATATACAGTACATCCGGATGATGTCACCAAGCTTGCAATGTATTATCTTCAAAGGTATATTAGGCTACAACGCGTTTCAAGAAAGGCATCAAGATGCAGTCAAAAATTAATTCCATCGGAAATCAACCCAACTCATGTCTAATGTATGTTGTTATAATGCTCAACTGGAGGGCCTATCAGTCCAGGTTCAACTTCAGGGTCAATCCTGCATTGTTTCCCGATTTTGGGAGAGAAATAAGCAACCAATCCGTCTATAGGAAAACAAGCCCAAAGAAGCAACTATTATAATAGGCCACGTGAGCACCTTAAATGCCTGTAATGCCCTCCTCTCAGGCCTGCCAAAGAAATCAACGGACAGACTCCAACTTGTTCAAAATGCGGCTGCTAGAGTGTTAACTAGAACTAAAATGAGAGAACACATTACCCCAGTTCTATCATCACTGCATTGGCTCCCAGTGGTTTTTAGGATTGATTTTAATTTGTTTTTACTTGTTTATAAATCCCTAAATGGTCTTGCACCTTCGTACCTCCGTGACTGCCTACCTAGATATGTTCCTAACCGCCCCCTCAGGTCCTCCACTGCTGGCCTGCTTGAAGTGCCTAAAAAAATGTGCACAAAAAAATATGGTGTGGCAGCTTTTTGCTTCTACGGCCCAACGACCTGGAATAAATTACCATTCCAGCTCAGACACGCACCCTCTGTAGACATTTTTAAATCTCAACTCAAGACTCACCTCTTCACTCTTGCTTTTAGTTGAGTTTTAATATCTGCGTTCCTACTCTGTCCTGACTGATTTGCTGCATGTTGTGTTTTTATTTTTGAGTGGTGTAAACCACTCCTACAACTGGCTTTTGTGTGCAGAAAAAAATGAGCATGGTTGCTATGTTCAAAATAATTTCTGACGTAATTAAATCACACCCGGGTGAACTGGATGACCGTAGCAACCGTGGTCATTTTCTCTGCACAAAAAAAGCCAGTTGTGAAATCACATCCAGGTGTGATTTCATTACGTCAGATCAGAGCTGATCAGGCTATATAATACCTTACCTTATATAATAATAATGATTTCATTACGTCAGACATTACGTCAGACCACAGCTGATCATGCTATATAAAACCTTACACCACTCAGTTCACACGGGTGTGATTTTTTTCCTACGTTTTTATACTTTTATTTTGTTCTTTGCCATTGTTCTATCATTTTAACTACTTGGCTGTGTTTTATTGTATTCTATTTTTGTGTCCTGCCCTGTGAAGCACTTTGAGCTGCATTTATGTATGAAAGGTGCTATATAAATAAAGTTTATTATTATTATTATTATTAAACCTGTATAGAATTGTACAAGGCTATTTGAAAGTAGCCGATCTACAAGTCTGCGATGCGTTGTGATTGTGACTCGTAGTCGCTGCAGCCAAATACACATAATAATTATTCGGGGTCTTTGGTACGAAAACGTTTGAGAACTGCTCAATTAGAAGCATTTGTAGAATCTGCCTCAGGTCTTGATGGGATGAAATGTGGATATGAGTAGTTTTCACTAGGGATGGGCCGATGAGACAATTTGGCCGATATCGATATCCGATATAATTAATTGCCATTATGGCCGATAACCGATATAACCGATGTCAATATGATCTCATTCTGTATTTAAAACATATATATTATTTTGGCCATTCTGAAAAAAGGCTGAATTTGAAAAAAGCAATGCCTCTTTATTCCAAAACTAGGGACGCACCGTTATTATATCCCAACATAAACAGCTTGAATGTAGTATTTGTTTTTTAAATGTTCCAACTATTGACTCTTTCAAAAGCTTCCCCAGAAAACAGCCTTCATCATCACAAAAGGCTTTTCAGGCTTTTTACATTTTATTTTTCAACATAATTATAATAAAATTAAATATCTGCTAAATCCGATATAATATTTTACCGATACCGATTACCGATTAATTGGTTTAAGGCCAATATCGGCCGATACCGATGTGTTTGCCCATTAATCTCCCATCACTAGTTTGTTTGCCGCACTGGCAGGCACAGTGCCCGGGCCGGCAGCTAGGTGGTTCTCTCTGGGCAGTGTTGTTTTCGTCGACTAAAACTAAGACGAAAAATGTTCGTCGACTACCTTTTTTCACTGACGAAAACTAAATGAAAAGTAAGCCATGATGACTAAAACTAAGACTAAATGTATTGACAATTTCGTCAACAGATACAAACTAGACTAAAATGTTAGGAAGGGACTATAGTGGACAAGAGATCCAGTATTTATTTTACACTTGGTTGCATGCTGAAAATAGCTGATTGGCTATGTTCAGCAAGTGTAAAATCAGTCATTAGGACGGCATCAAGGCCTGCCAAAATACATTTTAGTCGACTAAATCAACTGTAGATTTAGTCGACTAAAATCTTATGACATTTAGTCGACTAAAACTAGACTAACACTAAAACATTCCAAAAATATGACTAAAACTAAATGAAAACTATTCAAGAGACTACGACTAAAACTAAAATAAAAATTTGCTGCCAAAAACAACACTGTCTCTGGGCATGGACTACTGTTCTCACAAAACTTCACTTGAAACGGACAGAATCAAACTGCTGTATAGGACGTTGTGAATAGTGTTAAAAGAATAGCAGTTGTAGACAAATACAGAACATGAATTTGGTCAGAATGTATGCAGCATCTCATTGTAATTCACACGTAAAGGGGAATTGGTCAAGAATACTAAAGTATTGATGGAAAACGTATGGGTCTGTTGTTAGAGGGAGAGGACCGAGGGTCACGGGGAGGTGATAGAGAGTGAAGGATAATGAGACAGAAGAAAAAAGGGGGCGAGGGAAGAGGATAACTAAGGTCCCATTCTAGGGTACCCTCTAAGATGCCGATGACCCAGTGGGTTCCGCGAGAGACTCGGGTTGAGGGACCCAACGATCGTTAAGGCCCCTGGGGTGGAACCGTCTAATCCAGACACCTTCTTGGTATTTCCTATGCTTGATAGACCAGTTGGCATCGTGTTCTAAGGCCATAATTCTAAGATGGACGGGGTCATGCGTCGCGAAGTGGGAGACCAGCGTCGTGTCGGCCTTTAAGCGATTGGAAATATTGTATAAATGTTGGGAGAGGCTGGGGTGCCGAGGGTCTGACCGGTCTCTCCCACATATCTAAGACCGCATGCCGCACAGTGTATGAGGTATACACAGTTACTGGTGGCGAGGGAAGTATCCCTAGGGCAGGGGTTCTCAACGTTTTTGGCCGGGGACCCCCGGAAATGCTTTGGCAATGTCTCGGGACCCCCGCCCCGCCCCCCTCCCGACCCCCAATATAAATTGACTGCTACAATAACCTTAAACCATTTTGGGCGGGAACCCCTTTTGGTGTTTTAAGCAGTTATAATTTAGCTATTGAAAAATAGCAGATCTACAAGCTCATAGCGCGCCACCGAGTGGCGCGCTATGAGCTTGTAGGTCTGCTATTTTTGAAAAATCGTGAAAATAAAATTTAAAAATACATTTTTTTTTTTTTTTTTTAATAATTTGGGGACCCCCTAAAATAATTTGGCGACCCCCCGAGGGGTCGCGACCCACGGGTTGAGAACCCCTGCCCTAGGGGGTTGGGCGCAAGACACAGCATGGTTTCATTCTGATACATACATGCAATGCAGCATCTCATTTTAGATCCTACAGTATACATATAGGTAAAACATTACATACATTACAATGCAGTTACACAATGTGCAGTACACAGTACACACAGTACACAATACAAGTAAGATGCGCGAACGCGGGAAGCGAACGCAGCTCGTAAATTGCAAAAACAACAATTAGAATAAATTACATAATTTTTTAAGGTTTTTTTTAAGTTACGTTTTTTTTAAGTTAAGTTTTTTTCCTTTTAAAGTTTTTCCTTTTTAAGTTTTTTTTTAAGTTAAGTTTTTTTTTAAGTTAAGTTTTTTTTAAGTTAAGTTTTGTGTGTGTGCGTGCGTGCGTGTGTGCGCATGTGTGTGTGTGTTTTTGTGTGTGATACAGCTGCGCCCTCTGGTGGTGGGCGGGTGGTGTTACAGCGTGACACACAGACACACAGACACACAGACAGGATCTGCTGGGTCTCATAGTAAATGCTCACTGCGTTCGCAACAACATCTGTCCTCCGGCGTTGTGGGAGCAGAGGGACCAGTCACAGATTAATGGTATTCCTGCATCTCACACAGCTTGCAGGACCCTTCCTTTCCTGCTTTTAAAAGAACCTATTCATTGTAGTCGATAAACAGGTCATGTAGTCGTCTTGGAAACGCTGGCACTGACAAAAAAAAATAGCTGGAGGTGGCAGAATAAGGGCCTTTATCTCGGCCCCACCCCTCTCCCACTGTTTATATTGTGTTTAGTTTCCAAGATGGCCGCAGCACCAAGAGGGGGTGGGGCGGAGGTGAGCGGGCGGGGTCGACATATGCCCTTACTGGGCTGCATTCAAGACACTTGCCTTGTGTCTGACACTTGACTTGTGTCTGAACACAGCATTGATGGATGTGTTCTGCCCCCCTCTCCCCCATCAAACAAAATGTTTGGTCAAACCATATGGGCTTCTATTGGAAATGCATTGGAGCGGCCATTAAACACAGACACAAGACAGGTGTCTTGAATGTGTGAACGCAGCCCAGTAACTCTGAGGACCTCCCAGGGGACCCGAACCCACTGTTGAAGACCCCTAGTGTTGACGCTTGCTGGTGGTGTGATTTCAGCATCACAGCTCTAATTTTGCTGCAAGCTTTTACCATGCATTGCATTGAACTTTTCGTTTTTAAGGAGAAGTATAGCAGATGTGTAACTACTGTGGATACATGTTAATGAGACATATGTGGCATAATTATGATAATATGACACACTGTATACATCTACGTTCGTATGCTCCGAAACGTGTTCATTATGGAAAAGAGTGCTCACACCTGTATGCCTCCTAGTGTAGACTGTACTGTATTAATCCTGCTGGGATTATGTCGTATGTATGCAATTAAAGGGACAGTCCATCTGTTGGCTGCAGCTGGCACGCACGCACGCACGCACGCACGCACGCACGCACGCACACACGCACGAAATGTATTGTATTCACAACAGAAGGTTATAGGCTGCTCATATAGTGTCCAAGTTCAACGTCAACTGAAATTATGGTAAAATATACAAGTACAGTATACGTACTTATATTTATGTATTTGTACAGCTACTGTAAGGCATGTAGGCTAGATGAAGACGCGCACGCGCACACACACACACACACACACACACACACACACACACACACACACACACACACACACACACACACACACACACACACACACACACACACACACACACACACACACACACACACACACACACACACACACAGCTGTAGTGTTTCAGCCTCAATGCGTGTGTAATGGGTGGGTGGCTGGCTGGGTGTCTAGGTGGCTGGGTATGAGCACGAAAACAGCATGGTTGTTTTTCACCACCTGTGCGCGAAAAATCCTGCTTGGGGCGCCAGATTGCTCAGGACCGGCCCTGGCTACACTTCCTGGTTGCAGAGGATGTCTTATTCTACTCTCTTTGGTATTTTGCGCATTTGACTGGCACTGGCCACACGATCCCCGCCCTTGTGATGGGGGGGGAAAGTGTTAAGACTCCTGTTCTAGTACCTGTGGCCCCTCAATTCAAAGGAGCTTTATTGGCATAAAGGTGTTTTGGATGAGGCTTTGAATTTTCTAGTGTGGGTGTCAGTTACCCCTCTGCTCGCCTGCCTTGTTATAATCTGTGTGTCGATCTCTCTTTGTCATACTCGAGGATGACAAATCTCTCGGGTTGGGTAGTTCAGGGGTTCTCAACGTTTTTGGCCGGGGACCCCCGGAAATGCTTTGGCAATGTCTCGGGACCCCCGCCCCGCCCCCTCCCGACCCCCAATATAAATTGACTGCTACAATAACCTTAAACCATTTTGGGCGGGAACCCCTTTTGGTGTTTTAAGCATTGTTATAATTTAGCTATTGAAAAATAGCAGATCTACAAGCTACGAGCTTGTAGGTCTGCTATTTTTGAAAAATCGTGAAAATAAAAATTTAAAAAATAAATATATATATATTTTTTTTGAAAATAATTTGGGGACCCCTAAAATAATTTGGCGACCCCCCGAGGGGTCGCGACCCACGGGTTGAGAACCCCTGGGGTAGTTGATGAAAATACCAGTCACCTGTCCACTGTCACAACGGAGGGCATCCACATAACTGTAGCTCCTGAGCAGTGTTGGGCAAGTTACTTTTTAAAAGTAATTAGTTATAGTTATAGTTACTGCTCTAAAAAAGTTAACTAGTTACTTTACTAGTTCCTAAATTATTATTTACTTTACAAAAAAGGCATAATAATAAAACAAAACAAAAATCAAGGTTTTTGTGGTGTTCTGTGGCAATTATCATTATGAAATGTAGTGGAACAATACAACAGTGGAACAATACAATAATACAACATCTCTATCTCTCTCACTCACTCACTCACTCACTCACTCACTCACTCACTCACTCACTCACACACTCACACACTCACACACTCACACACTCACACACACTCTCTCTCTCTCTCTCACACACACACACACACACACACACACACACACACACACACACACACACACACACACACACACACACACACACACACACACACACACACACACACACACACACACACACACACACACACACACACACACACACACACACACACACACACACACACACACGGAATATCAGAACAGGTCAGCTCCATATATTGAGATCTAAGGGTCTGAGGTCAGATGTATAGAGTTGCTGGTCGGCTCCATATATGCAGATCTAGGTGATGATCCAGTCTTCTCCATGTATGGATAATTGGCTATCCAGGGTTTGATGAGGTCAGTGTTGTTATCTTCATATATGGAGGAGGCCATATGGAGTGTGTCACGAGGCGTGACGAACTGACAGCCATATATGGTGGCGTGACGAATCGACGGACTGACAGGTTTTGCAGGTTTTCATAGTAATCTGCGACCTACTGTCTCAACAAGGCCCATCCTTTTTTCCTCTGCACCAAATCTCTTAGCTGATATTAGCCGATCTACAAGTTCAAAAAGTTGTGAACATGGAATACATTGTGAGCTTGTACATCACCTATTTTTGACGAATGTTTGCATAGTATGTCATGCCCAGAAGAATACAGTGCTAGTAGTAGGTAACATAAGTATGCAGATGCTTTGAGCTACACAAGGCTGATCTAAGATGTGTCGCCTGAAATTGTTAACTTGATGTGTTGCAACGTGGGTGTCTATTAGCACTTAGCAGGCAATAATAGGATGATTAGTCTGATTAGGCTTTTTTTACCATTTGTTTCTTCTGTTCCATCTTCCATAGCTCAAGTTAAATATGGGTGGGTGGGTTATTATCCCCACAGTGACATCACAACGCACAACGCACATTGAATATACAACCGGGCTAGCGTTTGTTGACACAGGCCGATTCGATTGCTATCATTTTGCCAATATACTTTAAGAAGAATGTTTCGAGCCTAAGATTTCCTGAGCATTTAGTCAGGGAAAGCCCCACTACTGGAGCCCATCCCAACGTACAGAACGTCTGTATTGGGGTGGGGTTGTGAAGACCAAGTACTCAGGGGAGCTCCAGGGCCGCTGCTAATTTATTAGACTACTCGTAAAGCTCCGGCCTGTGTGTGGGTGTGAACTGAAGAGGCTCAACTAGTGTCCCTGCTCTCCCAGACTGGAAGGAGGAAACCTCCATGGAGATAACGGCAAAACAAATCTCTATCCATTCTCATTTGACTGAATTGTTCCTCTTCGTCCCCCCCTGTCTCTTTCACACGCTCTCTCTGGTTGTTTAAGTTCTCTCTCTCTCGAGGGCCGATAGGGGGCGCATGGAGGTTAGTCGCAGGTTTGCGTAGCTCCCTCGGTCGTGACTGTTTTTTTTTCATTTATTTAAGGCATACTTTGCTTTGCACTTTTATTTTTGTGAAAATATCATACATTACTATTTGTGTTACTTGAATCCTGAGTTGTGGCATTGTTACAATGAACCTACGCCCCAGGGGAGGCGATCAGAAAAACAACCCGGACCCAACACACGTGCCTGGTGGAGAAAACATGGCGTCGCCGCTGGAGGAACAACTAAGCCTGTCTGCCTTCACTGTTGCCCTGGCTGCGCTCAAGGACGACATCTGTGCTAAAATAGATTCAGTCACTTTGACTCTGAACGCTGAGATCTCTGCAGTACGTGACGAACTGACTGCTAAGATTACTACTCTGGAGGAGGCCTCGGATACACAGGGCAACCACTTGACTGAACTTGAGCTGTCTGCTTTATCTACTTCCACGGCTGTGACGGAGCTGCAGGATAAAGTCGCCAAACTTTCTCAGACTGTAGCTACTTTGGAAGCAAAAACGGTTGACATGGAATCGAGATCCCGTCGAAACAACATTCGTGTGCTATCTGTCGCTGAAGGATTAGAGAAGGGCAACCCTATTACCTTTTTGGCGAAATTAATTAAAGAGGTTTTGAAGCTGGACGAGGAACCCTTATTTGACCGGGCTCACAGGACAGGCAGAGTTAAGCCTGGCTCCCCTCGTCCATTCGTGGCACGCTGCCACTACTTTCAGACACGCCAAGATATCCTGAATAAATTCAGCAAAGGCGGACCACTGATGTACCACGGTAAAAGAATTTCAATCCAAGCCGACTATCCAGCAGTTATAGCGAAGAGGCGCGCTTCCTTCGTCCCGGCAAAGCGGATTTTACAGACTGTTAAATTACAGTCTCCTGACCTGGAGTATGGAGTCTACCACCCGGGCTGTTTAAAGATAACTCTCCCAGACGGTACAAGACACGTCTTCGATGACCCTGCAGACGCCATGATGTTCGCACAGGACCTGGAGATGACAACCGGACCACCACCACAGATTGAGCCTCCGGGATCAAGAAGCCACTTACCGGTTGCTGGGGGTCCAGCGCCACCGGGTGGGAGTCTACTGGACAACGGTCACAACGCTTGAGGATGATTCTTCTCTTCTTTGTTTTTTTTAACCACCGCAGCTTCTATTTATCTGGACTGAAATACACAGCTTTTTATTTATTTTCTTTTGTTTTTGCTTCACTCGGCGACCACTTGGACAACTCTGGTAGGCTCTACCCTTCTATGGTAATTTAGGTGTATTGCAATTGATTCCCCCCCTTTTTATTATTATTATTTTCTCCCTTGTCTGCACTGACTTGCTGTCTGTTTACATTATGTCGTTGCAACGCCTTGTTGTCCTTTATCTCTGCTTAACTGGCTAACCTGCATTTAGATCAAGCTTAAATGTTATGATTACAATTTCGAACTATTTCTTTAATTGATAGGTTTCCCGTTTTTTGTTTTTTATTAATTATTTTCTCATTATGTCGCCACAACGGCCTCTTTTCGTTGGTATCGTTTACAATCAGCGTAACTCCTTACAGGTTAGAGCTAAATGTTTTCATTTGTTGTAGTTAGTCATGAAGGCCGATAGATGGCGTTGTATACAAGTCTTATTTTCTCCTAGATTTTTTCCCGCGATTACACCAAGATAAGTGTCTATATTAATGTGTTACCCTAGAGGGTGTCTTTTTCTTCTTTTTCCTCCCGTGGTTACACGAATAGAAGTGTCCATATTAATGTGTTACCCTAGAGGGTGTCTTTTTTCGTCTTTTTCCTCCCGCGGTTACACTAATGGAAGTGTCCATATTAATGTGTTACCCTAGAGGGCGGTTTTTGCCAATTGCTGTGCCTTTAAGTTTAGATGTATCTGTCTCATTGTGCTGCTCTAGGTTTAGGCCAGCTGCTACCCCAGCCCATTTAATTTGTAGTTATTGAATCTGTGATTCCTCTGGTTGCTGCTCCTTTATTATTATTAATATTTTATTTTATAGGCTACATTGGTATCCAATTGGGGTAATATAACTAAGCAGTTTTTTTTTTTTTTTTTTTTTTTTTTCTTCTCTCATTTTGTAAGACTAGATATTTATTTGTTGGTTCACAGTTGTACTAGACCACAGTATTATATTCTATCTAGAGTTGTTTTTGTTATCGCCTGACGGGTAATGCTATATAAAATGTTTGTGTGTGTGTGCGTGCGTGCGTGCGTGCGCGCACGCACCATATTTTGGTATTTTTATTAGGGATGCACCGAATGGCAACATTTTTACCATAACCCAATCTTTGAGAACAGTTGCCACAATCAGACACGCTAACCCTGACTCTTTTTACTATTTGATTTTTGCTCTACAATCAACCGAACCGGGTGAAACGGTTGGATATTGACCAGCATATGACTGTATGTTATATACAAATTTACTTTTGCTAGTTTTTGTACCATTCCTGACCTGTCGGCATCGTACCTTTTGCTGTGGAGATACCTACTTATGGCAGAAGACTGATGATGATGATGTGACACAACATCACATCATCATCACAACAAAATGGTAAGGTCACAAATTGCAATTTAATGTAAAACAGCTTCAGTTGCCGAATATTTGATGCATCCCTGATTTAGGCATTTACTTTATTTTTATTTTATTTTTTCTACGTCTGGGTAAATAAGAGGCTGTTGATGTTTTTCTTTTCTCCCTTTTCAGTATGATATGCATGCAAATAAGTAGAGTATGCTTTTATTTCATTTTTATTTCTTTTTTCAACTTCTAATCAGTCACTCGATCAGAGTGTATAAGTGGGTTCTAGATACCTATAGCATAGGATTAGTATGCATCTCGTTTGGGGAGATGCTTTGGGGAGGTGGGGGGGGACTGTTTTGCATTTGCTAATTTTTGTTTCTACGCTTCACTTTTTCAACGTTTTTCCATTTTTGTCTTTTCTTTTGTTTACTCCATTTACTATTGTTCAATTGGTCGTGACATGTCTAGTCATTGTGACAGGTACGTTGATAACAACTTACCTCTCTTTACTGATCTGCTACAAGTATGAATATGGCTAGTGTAGGTCAGTCACAGGTTCCCAGGGGGACTTTAACCTTTACCAGTTGGAATGTCAGAGGGTTGAATTCGGCGTTAAAGCGTAATAGGGTGCTTTGCCACTTACGTCATTTAGATACTAAAATAGCCTTCCTCCAGGAGACTTGGCTTACCCCCTCCGATCATCTCAAGATGCGCAAGAGCTGGGTTGGGCAACTTTATCACTCATCGTTCCCTAGCACATCTAGAGGAGCAGCCATTTTAATTCACAAGTCGGTACCCTTCACTGTCTCTAAATTCATTGCAGATCCACAGGGCCGCTATGTAATCGTCACAGGAAAGCTCCAAAATACTCCATTGGTCTTAGCAAATGTTTATGCACCAAACTGGGATAATGATAATTTCTTTCAAAAGTTTTTGTTTTCACTGCCAAACCTCGACACTCATCAGCTCATTTTGGGTGGGGATTTTAATTGCTGCTTATACCCAGCCTTAGACCGCTCCTCGTTGAAGGGTGCCACAACATCTAAATCCACTAAAGTAATTAAGTCATTTCTCGATCAATATGCTGTTTCAGATCCTTGGCGTTTTCTTAACCCTACAGCAAGAGAATACTCCTTTTTCTCTCCAGTCCATCATACATTCTCACGTATTGATTTCTTTTTAGTAGATAAGAAACTTCTGTCTTCGGTTCGAGGCTGTTCATATCATGCCATTGTTATTTCAGACCATAGCCCTGTGACGATGAATATCTCCCTTGTGGGGAAAACTGACTCCCGCGCTCCCTGGCGTTTTAACTCCCTCTTGCTTTCAGACGAGGGTTTTGTGCAGTTCTTGAATAATCAAATTGATTTCTTTATCGATACTAATACCACCCCAGAGATCTCAGTATCTGTTATTTGGGAAACCTTGAAAGCTTATTTAAGAGGACATATTATTTCCTATATGGGCCACCAAAGGAGACAGAATACGGAACGGCTTACTAAATTGACCGCACTCATTGCAGAGCTGGATAATAAATATGCATCCACACCTTCTGCAGATTTATATAAACAGATTATCACCCTCAAATCTGAATTTGATGTTTTATCCACAGGACGAGCTGAGGAGATGTTGTTAAAATCGAGACACGCCTATTATGAGTTTGGAGAGAAGCCTAGTAAATTATTGGCCCACCAAATTAGACAGTCAGCAGCTTCCCGGTTGATCACTGAAATTAGGGGCACATCAGGTGCGACGACTGACCCATTAGAAATTAATGCTGAATTTAAAATGTTTTACTCCACTCTATACTCATCAGATTCATCAGCTGATGAGGAGAAATATAATTCATTTTTTGAATCATTGGATATCCCCACCATTAACCCTGCTCAAAAAGGTTATTTAGATAAATCTATCTCCCACCAAGAAATTTCTGATGCTATAACCGCTATGCAGAGTGGGAAATGTCCTGGACCTGATGGCTTTCCAGTTGAATTTTATAAAAAATTTGCTGTCAAATTAGTTCCTATTCTGACAAAAATGTTTCTTGAATCTCTAGAGTGTGGTCAACTCCCCCAAACTTTGCGTCAAGCCTCCATCTCACTCATTTTGAAAAAAAACAAAGACCCTCTCAGTTGTGGCTCTTATCGGCCCATTTCTCTATTGAATGTTGACGTAAAGCTACTCGCTAAGGTATTAGCTCTGCGACTTGAGTCCATTCTCCCTTGTATTGTTTCCTCAGATCAGACGGGCTTTATTAAGAATAGACACTCATTTTTTAATATTAGGCGACTTTTCAATATTATGTATAACCCCTCATCTTCTCAATACCCGGAAGTACTTGTCTCGTTGGATGCCGAGAAGGCATTTGATAGAGTAGAATGGGCCTTTTTATTGGTAACCTTAAACAGATTTGGATTTGGCGAAACATTTCTTAAATGGGTTAGTTTACTGTACTCATCTCCAATGTCCTCAGTTCATACTAATAACAACTACTCTGAGTACTTCCCTCTTTTCAGAGGGACAAGACAAGGGTGTCCTCTCTCTCCCCTACTTTTCGCACTCGCTATTGAACCGCTTGCCATGACATTACGGCAGAGCCCGCACTTGAGTGGTATAGTTAGAGGCGGTGCTGAGCACACGGTCTCATTATATGCTGATGATCTGCTTTTATATATCTCTGATCCAGCCACCTCTCTACCTTATGCCCTCTCTATTCTCGAGTCTTTTGGTGAAATCTCAGGTTATAAATTAAACTTTGATAAGAGCGAGCTCTTCCCGATAAATGACGCTGCCCGCGACTACCCATTAGAAACATTACCTTTCAAAGTCTCCCGCCACGGTTTTTCTTATCTTGGGGTAATCGTTAAAGATAAATTTGAAAAACTTTTTGAACACAATTTCTCTCCACTTTTAACCCGTACCAAACAAGATCTTGAGCGCTGGTCTCTTCTGCCGTTAACACTTGCAGGCCGTATTAATTCTGTTAAAATGAACATTCTTCCTAAATTTCTGTATCTCTTTCAATGTATACCAATCTTTATCACAAAATCATTTTTCAAAAAATTGGATACTATTATTTCTGGGTTTATTTGGAACAAAAAGATGGCGAGGCTGCGCAAGACCATCTTAGAGAAACCAAAACAACTTGGTGGAATGGCACTACCCAATTTTTTGTTCTACTACTGGGCCGCTAATTTTCAAGTTATATTGCATTGGCTGCATGACTACAATCTACAATCATCCCCTGCATGGTGGCTCATGGAATCCACTTCCTGTGCCCCGGCATCTCTGACTGCCTTAGTATGTGCTCCCTCAATTGCGCCATTATCTAAATTCTCTTCCAATGTTTTAGTTAAGTCGACTCTTAAGATCTGGACTCAGTTTAAACGCCATTTTGATATTCAACTATTCCCATTAATAACCCCTCTGTGTGCAAATCCACTATTTCCTTCTTCCTTACAGGATCGGGCATTCAAAATTTGGTATGACCATGGCATTAAGTCAGTCAAAGATTTGTTTGACGGTGGCACGTTCGTTTCGTTTGACCAGATTGTTCAAAAGTATAAGCTACCCAGAACCCACTTTTTCCGTTACTTGCAAGTCCGTGATTTTGTTCGCCAAAAATTTACTAGCTTCCCGACTATTCCACCTAATTCACCTATAGACATAATTATAGCATCAGCTCCTCTTAGTCTTAAGGGAAAGATATCGTCACTCTATACCTCATTATTTGACCTTCATTTACCCTCAACCACTGCCTATAAAAATCTTTGGGCCCAGGACCTGGAGGAAGAAATTTCTGATGAAACCTGGGAGGCCATTATGGGTCGTGTTCATTCTTCATCAATATGTGCTAATCATGGGGTGTTGCAATGTAAATTTCTCCACCGGGTGTACTGGACCAAGGTTCGGTTAGCCAGGATTTATGATAGTGTCGATCCAATGTGCGATAGATGCCACCAGGCTCCAGCTAATCTTCTTCATATGTTTTGGACCTGTCCAGCCTTACAGTCTTTTTGGTCAGCTATATTTGATACTATTTCAGATGTGTTACAGTTGCCCATAGAGCCATCCCCTATTATTTCCCTATTTGGTGTCCTTCCTGAAACTATCCCCCTGCCTAAATATCAATCTGACCTGGTCGCTTTTGTGACGCTTCTGGCAAGACGTCTTATTCTTATGCATTGGAAAAAAACATACCCCCCTTCACATTCCCGTTGGATATCTGACATACTATATTTTTTAAAATTGGAAAAAATTAAATATACATTGCGTGGCTCAATCTCCAAATTCAGTAGAGCATGGCAGCCTTTTCTATCTCATGTTGACCGTCTTACACTTGTGCCCCCGATTGAACCTGAATAGCTGTCGCCTGACTAGCCAACCTGTCTTGTCTGGATGATGTTTGTGACCAATAACTGCTTTGTACATTGATTATAATGGAGTGGGGTTTTTATTTTTATTTTTATATATGTATATGTATGTTTTGTTTTGTTCTGAATGTTCTTTGGTTGTCTTGATTTGGAATTTGTGTGTTGTTTGTGTTTCAGTTTTTGTGGTATTTGTTACTCTGTTTTTATTTCTCAAGTTACTGCTATACTTGTAAAAAACAAAAAATGAATAAACAGAACATTTAAAAAAAAAAAAAGTTCTCTCTCTCTCTCAGCTGAGCAGGAATGCCAGGGTGCTTACCTGATTTCCTCCCCTCTGGAGTAAAATGAGGGAGGAAAAGAAGAGGGGGTCGGAGGAGGAGGGAGGGAGGCTGCAGGAAACTATACTGGCTTTGTTGGATTTGGAAACTTTTCCTCTTCTGCTCGCTACCTCGCCTCTCATGCCTTTAACAGCGGCTTCCCTGTTAGCACTTATCAGTAACACTGCTGTAGTAAGCTTTGTCTTCCCTTGGTTTTGTTTTCAGAATTTCAGTATATGCTTGTGATGTTGCTGAGTCTCGGGATAAACAGGACAGTATTAAATCCTTAATATTTTCGGAGGTATTTTGCTTATCCGAGACTTGCGTTAAAACTAGGTGATAATTTATAGCTATCAATGTTGCTAGATTCCACCAGAGAAACGAGCATGGAGGGTGCGTGTGTGTGTGCACATGCATGGGGGAAGGAGTGAATGCTGTTGTAGACTGCTGAAAGCCTGGTGACCTGAGGTTAGGTTGTGGATAAATCCTGCAACATGGCAGACTATGGAGCTCAGTGAAACTTAATTGTCTAACGTAACTAACATTGTTTTAGACAATTTTAGGATTCATGCCCAAATAAGCAACTACACTTTGGAAACTGTAAATACCAGTGACTTTACAGGAAAAACAAGCCTAAAATATATAATAAGCAGACTTGGCAACTATGATAGCTATATTTGTTATTTATATCCTTTGCTCCAATTACTCTCTTGTCAAGTTAACAGTGTGTGCTGGTTAACCACCTTCTTAGGTTTTCTTCATTTGTTGTCAGAGGGGTAATTTAATCTAAATGTCTTTGTCCACAGAATACACTTGCACAAGGTTAAGTCCCTCATAGAAACACAGACATCGACCACACCCACAGCTTGCGGCTTGCTCTGCACTAGGCCTATCTCACAGCCCCCTTTCCACGCCCCCTTCCGGTAGATAGTGGTGTCATTTAACATTAGCATTTACACGTTTTTTTCTCTGGAGAATCTAAGTACATTTCCTAATGTAAAAATGTGACAGACCAATATTATTATGAAGCAAACAAGATGGTAAATCAGCTCGAACAGATAGAACAAACCTTACCTTGAGAAAACAAAAGTTGTAGACTTCTTAAATTACCTCTGTTAACATGTAGTGTCTATGGAGTGACGTCACGCTATCACCACTAACTCGGAAAGGGGGCGTATTAAGGGGGGCGGGGAAATTCTGTGAGATAGGCCTCTTGGGTGAAGAGAGAGAAAGGAGGAAAGGAAACTGTTTGGCTGCCAGGCTGCCAGCCCACATCAGTCAATTGCTGTTGTGCTGGCCTGCCAGGGGTTGATGCGCACGTGCGTGTTTTCATGAATGTGTGTGTGTGTTGCAGTTAGAGCCTTGTTAATGTATTGACTGTCCCTAGCCCCATAGAGCAGGGGTTCTCAACGTTTTCGGCCGGGGACCCCCGAAAATGCTTTGGCAACGTCTCGGGACCCCCGCCCCGCCCCCTCCCGACCCCCAATATAAATTGACTGCTACAATAACCTTAAACCATTTTGGGCGGGAACCCCTTTTGGTGTTTTAAGCATTGTTATAATTTAGCTATTGAAAAATAGCAGATCTACAAGCTCATAGCGCGCCACCGAGTGGCGCGCTACGAGCTTGTAGGTCTGCTATTTTTGAAAAATCGTGAAAAAAAAATATATATATATATATTATTTTTTTAAATAATTTGGGGACCCCCTAAAATAATTTGGCGACCCCCCGAGGGGTCGCGACCCACGGGTTGAGAACCCCTGCCATAGAGGGCCAGGAATGTGCATAGAGGCAGCATTACACAGGAGACGGGCAGGCTAGGAATGCAGCCCGAGTGGACACTGACCGACTGATGGCACTGCCTCAGATCAGCCGCTCTGCATTTCACTGCTCACATGCTGTATATTGTTTTTGAGTGGTGCTAGTGCCACTCCTATGCGGAGCTATGTGTGTGTATAGGCTAAAATATGAATATTAGTAACTCCTTCAGCCTGGGAACGCAACCAACACACAAACTGTAGCATGTAGTCACTACAGCCTATAGACGAATTCAGAAACGGGTCTCATGGTCGCAGTTTACGCATTTCCTGTAGGCGGACTCGACGTAGCTGCGGGGTTTAAACCCTCACCAGGCGCACCTCTTCTACTACAGTGAACGGTAGAGTGACTGATGTTAGTCTGCCTCAAACGTTACTCTTTTACCTGCTTTTTACTAACATTACAAAGATGCCCAGAACATCGGGATGAACCTGTGTAGTTTATGGCTGCTCCAACAGTAGTGGCAACATTCCAAAAAAAGGAAAAAAAACGGAATGTCAAAATATCCACCGCGGTGGCTGAGACCAGAGCCATTGAGTAATGGTTGAGACCAGAGCCATTGAGTAATGGCTGAGACCAGAGCCATTGAGTAATGGTTGAGACGAAGCAGTGAAGCAGGTCCTGAAAGATACATAACGTTATGAACACAAGGCTGCCATACTTTATACCTCATACTTTAAATGCTTAGTATGAGGGAATGAGGCCAATTCCACAAATAAAAACTCTTTTCAAAAACATGTTCAACTAGAAAAAGTGCCCTTCCGGGCACAGGTCTCCACCAGGAGGATAGGAGTGTGTGTGATGTTTGGCAAAATGTTTAGGAGGATGTTATTTTGTTTGTTTTTAAAATGAAGAAAATTATTTTTTCTTCATTTTGTTGAGGAAATGCAGAGCCAGATCACTCATAGCATCTCTGAGGATAGAATTCTGGATGAGCAGGACATGTGCAGCATTTTGTACAAAACGGGCCACTCCTGAAAACTTTGGAAGGCAATCTTAGCCAATCAGTGTACAATCTGAGAAATCCAACAGACTCGTCTTGATCACATGACTACAGAGATCATGTGTACCGATTGCCATTTCTTCATACGCCTTTGATGGCAATTGGATGATTTGAGGCATTTTGTTCCAAAAATGTGTTTTGCAAAAATCAACCTGTTGGTGGCGCTATAACAGGCCAATGTGAAAAGGGTGGGATATATTCCTCAGCCTAGTAAGAAAATGTGTGAAAATTGCATGCTGCGTTCATGATTTGAGGCTTTTGTTCAAAACGGGGCAATCTTGCAAACTGTGAAAGCCAATTATAGCCAATTAGGATGGAATATGAAATATGGGACAGATCCGACTTGAGCACATGACCATAGAGATACTGTGTAACGATTTGTGAGATTTTTGGACAGAATCTGGAGGAGTAATATCAAAAAATGTGTTTTACAAAAGTCGGCCTCCTGGTGGCGCTATAAAAGGCAGATGCGGAAAATGCAGGTCAAAGGTTTGTCCTTGGCCTCTAGGGAGTGTGCTTGCAACGTTTCACGCAGATCGGTGCAGTTTTAGGTAAAAAATGTGAAAAGCTGCCTCATGGTGGCGCTATAACAGGCCGTTCTGGAAAATGTGGGGTTCATCGTTGGCATCCAGGGAGTGTGTGTGCAAAGTTTGGCATCGACCGGGTTAACGGTGCCGGAGATTAGCTGGTAACGGACGGACGGAAGGACGGACGGACACACGGACGGAGTGCAAAACATACTCTCTCCCCATGCCTTCGGCCTGGTGGAGACAAAAATAGCAGATGCACACGCTGTATTTTATCTAAAATCTTTGTGTCTGGGGGTCCCAGGAACCACATATTGTGTGTATACGGTGTGCTTGTAGGGTGTCCACCAGTCTAGGGGGTCCCAGGAACAACCTATTGTGTGTATACGGTGTGCTTGTAGGGTGACCACCAGTCTAGGGGGTTCCAGGAACAACCTATTGTGTGTATACGGTGTGCTTGTAGGGTGACCACCAGTCTAGGGGGTCCCAGGAACAACATATTGTGTGTATACGGTGTGCTTGTAGGGTGACCACCAGTCTAGGGGGTTCCAGGAACAACATATTGTGTGTATACGGTGTGCTTGTAGGGTGACCACCAGTCTAGGGGGTCCCAGGAACAACCTATTGTGTGTATATACGGTGTGCTTGTAGGGTGACCACCAGTCTAGGGGGTCCCAGGAACAACATATTGTGTTTATATACGGTGTGCTTGTAGGGTGACCACCAGTCTAGGGGTCCCAGGAACAACCTATTGTGTGTATACGGTGTGCTTGTAGGGTGACCACCAGTCTAGGGGGTCCCAGGAACAACCTATTGTGTGTATACGGTGTGCTTGTAGGGTGACCACCAGTCTAGGGGGTCCCAGGAACAACCTATTGTGTGTATATACGGTGTGCTTGTAGGGTGACCACCAGTCTAGGGGGTCCCAGGAACAACCTATTGTGTGTATACGGTGTGCTTGTAGGGTGACCACCAGTCTAGGGGGTCCCAGGAACAACCTATTGTGTGTATATACGGTGTGCTTGTAGGGTGACCACCAGTCTAGGGGGTCCCAGGAACAACATATTGTGTTTATATACGGTGTGCTTGTAGGGTGACCACCAGTCTAGGGGTCCCAGGAACAACCTATTGTGTGTATATACGGTGTGCTTGTAGGGTGACCACCAATCTAGGGGGTCCCAGGAACAACATATTGTGTGTATACGGTGTGCTTGTAGGGTGACCACCAGTCTAGGGGGTCCCAGTGTGTATACGGTGTGCTTGTAGGGTGACCACCAGTCTAGGGGGTCCCAGGAACAACCTATTGTGTGTATATACGGTGTGCTTGTAGGGTGACCACCAGTCTAGGGGGTCCCAGGAACAACCTATTGTGTGTATACGGTGTGCTTGTAGGGTGACCACCAGTCTAGGGGGTCCCTGGAACAACATATCGTGTGTGTATATACGGTGTGCTTGTAGGGTGACCACCAGTCTAGGGGGTCCCAGGAACAACCTATTGTGTTTATATACGGTGTGATTGTAGGGTGACCACCAGTCTAGGGGGTCCCAGGGACAACATATTGTGTCTATACGGTGTGCTTGTAGGGTGACCACCAGTCTAGGGGGTCCCAGGAACAACATATTGTGTGTATATACGGTGTGCTTGTAGGGTGACCACCAGTCTAGGGGGTCCCAGGGACAACATATTGTGTGTATACGGTGTGCTTGTAGGGTGACCACCAGTCTAGGGGGTCCCAGGAACCACATATTGTGTGTATATATGGTGTGCTTGTAGGGTGACCACCAGTCTAGGGGGTCCCAGGAACAACATATTGTGTGTATACGGTGTGCTTGTAGGGTGACCACCAGTCTAGGGGGTCCCAGGAACAATTGTGTGTATACGGTGTGCTTGTAGGGTGACCACCAGTCTAGGGGGTCCCAGGAACCACATATTGTGTGTATATATGGTGTGCTTGTAGGGTGACCACCAGTCTAGGGGGTCCCAGGAACAACATATTGTGTGTATACGGTGTGCTTGTAGGGTGACCACCAGTCTAGGGGGTCCCAGGAACAATTGTGTGTATACGGTGTGCTTGTAGGGTGACCACCAGTCTAGGGGGTCCCAGGAACAACATATTGTGTCTATACGGTGTGCTTGTAGGGTGACCACCAGTCTAGGGGGTCCCAGGGACAACATATTGTGTCTATACGGTGTGCTTGTAGGGTGACCACCAGTCTAGGGGGTCCCAGGAACAACCTATTGTGTGTATATACGGTGTGCTTGTAGGGTGACCACCAGTCTAGGGGGTCCCAGGAACAACATATTGTGTGTATACGGTGTGCTTGTAGGGTGACCACCAGTCTAGGGGGTCCCAGGAACCACATATTGTGTGTATATACGGTGTGCTTGTAGGGTGACCACCAGTCTAGGGGGTCCCAGGAACAACCTATTGTGTCTATATACGGTGTGCTTGTAGGGTGACCACCAGTCTAGGGGGTCCCAGGAACAACCTATTGTGTGTATATAAGGTGTGCTTGTAGGGTGACCACCAGTCTAGGGCGTCCCAGGAACAACATATTGTGTCTATACGGTGTGCTTGTAGGGTGACCACCAGTCTAGGGGGTCCCAGGAACAACTTATTGTGTGTATACGGTGTGCTTGTAGGGTGACCACCAGTCTAGCAACCAACACTATGTTTTTGGCATTAACTCTTTAAGTACCAGTTTTGGTCCTGGGTGCCACTATTCCCATTATTAAAAATAAAATAAAAATGTAATTATATTGTGCATGTCATCTACCTGCACACCAGATTAGAGGAATTTTCAAAAATGTGGATTTAAAAAGAAAAAAAAAAGAATATAACAATTTATTTTTTAGCTCGTCTTAACGTCCCTGGCAATCACTGCATAATTAGATTCAGCTCGTCCTGGCACTTAAACAGTTTTAATGTCTTTTTCTTTTCCCCCCTTTTTTTTACTCTCTTTTTTTATGTCTCACTGATTGTCATGAGTGCTTTCCAGAAATAGGTGTACAGAGTCTATTATGCACATAATATTAAAATACTGTCAAATCCATCAACTCTTTAAAGCCTTCCACTGAAGGCATACTGTCCTTTTTGTTTTTTCTGTCATCATCAGTCCAAGGACAATAATTCTATTATTGTTATGAAAGCACTGTGGCAGAAATGTGACTGCAGCGTTTTGAAAATATAATCCACTAGACACGATGACACGGTTGACACCTGTTGAATGTTAATCCTATTAATGCAGGGGAAACCAGGTAAAATGCACAATGTTTGATATCAGGAGACAGATTTTGTCAGTGGTGCAAAACACACTTGTGATTACGGTCTTCATCTACGATCTACAAGCTCGTAGATCTGCTATTTTTGTTATGCCGCTATATTGGCCTATTCCTGGTCGCCTACCCCGCCCCAGAGTGACAGCCAGGCAATTTGACACACATAGTAAGCAAATGGAAGAGAATTTTTACCTTTTTTTGTCGAGCCACCTGACACGCTATGCATGCAGAATGACAACAAAGCAATGCATTACATGCATGTATTACATCAGAATCACCTCTCCACCTGACCTCACACAGCCCAGTGGGCCCACCCACCTCACACAGCCCAGTGGGGCCACCCACCTCACACAGCCCAGTGAGCCTAGCCTGGCTAATAAACCAGACTCAAATCAATCCGCCGGCAGGCAATTTTTTTTTTGCCAACGGCTGATTCGGTCTGGCTTATTAGCCAGGCTACAGTGGGCCCACCCACCTCACACGGCCCAGTGGGCCCACCCACCTTGAACAGCAGCCAATCTAGCACATTGTTGCTGCTCTACACACAATTGCCCTTTTCAGCTGCCTTTTCTCACCAACAATAAAACACTAATCTTTTTAGACACCATTTATTCCATTCGGATTAGCAGGGAACGTTTCTGTGGAGCTAAAAAAAGCCCAAAGTGCCATAATAGATTCGGCCCTGATGCACAACTATCAGATAGTGGTTGGCATGCATCTGTAGAGGATGTCTTTTCCGTGTAATTATTTTATTATAACATACTGAAGTTATCACACACACGCACACGCACGCACACGCACACGCACACACACACACACACACACACACACACACACACACACACACACACACACACACACACGTGTGCCAAAAAACAGTCCCCTGCTGCCTAATTTGCTATGAGCCGCCATGCACAGTAACACGTGAAAAAGGGAAAAAGCAGAAAGAGAGAGTCTCTGTGGATGTTGTCAAATCAAACGGAGAAGTCGGTCGGCATATCAAATGCGTTTCATCATTGATTGTCACACACCACTGGAGCTCATTTAGACGGTGATTATGCATTCATTTCATCATGTGCTGGGGAAACTGGTCACTCCTGTGGTGGAAGATTAAGCCATTTTGGGCGAGAACCCCTTTTGGTGTTTTAAAGGAGCATTCAGTGATTTGGGTGATTTGGAAAAAACCCTGGTCCACCCCGGTAACAAGATGTGCACATGCACACGCTCTACAGTGGGGGAAGTACAACAGACCAACAGCACGTGCACCAATGCCCGCCCCACTCGATCATGATTGGAGGAAGGCCCCTCTCATCCTGATTGGATGAAGGCTTTGCCACCCAAAGCCCAAACCGAAACTATGGTTTTTTGACCCCAGGGGCTCACTGGGGACAGGGATGAACTCCTTATATGGTCAGCACACTTTATAGTAGGGAGGATTATCCAAAAAATAAGAAAAAATAAGTGATATTTGAATTAAGTGATATCACTGAATATACCTTTAAACATTTACGTTATAATTTATAATTTTATAATTTAGCTATTGAAAAATAACAGATCTACAAGCTCAGCTTGTAGGTCTGCTATTTTTGAAAAATTATTAAAATGTGGCGCAAATCTTTGAATATATATTCTTTCAGAGCAAACGTTTTTAACTCAAATCTTTGCTTCTGGGGAGGTCCCTGGAACTACATATTTTGAGATGGGGGTCCGTGGCCCAATAGAGATAATTCTGGGGGTCCTTGACATGAAAAAGGTTGAGCACCACTGACATAGAAACATAGGTTATTCCGAAAACTGTCAGGATTTAGAAGACACATTTCTATAGTCAGGCCTAAATGAGTTAACAAAACATGGCTCCCATTCAGTGCAAAAAAACCCTCTTGGACACCAGAACCGTGATGCAGACTTCAGACAACCACCAGAATGACAATCACTTCATTGCCAAGTATGAGACGGTCATGCTAGGGAAGTTCTTCTTCTCAGCCCAACACACGCATGGTGACTAACGCTTTGGGACCCGTAAGGATTTGAGCGATTCCAGTTCCTTAACGAATGCCTCTTTACAATATAAATTGGAGTCCTGGAGATAGAAATGTCATTAACTGGCTTATTGCCAGCCTAATTAACAGTGGATTGTGCCTTCTGCCTGCACTATTCATATGTTTAATGCCAATAGAAAAATCCGTGATATACACACTCCATTTCATTCTCACACAGCAATCCTATAGTAGACACTCTGTCCTGATGGTGGCGGTAGCGTCACCATTGTGCCGATTAGAGCCAAATAGAGCGAATCTGGCGATGCCACTTCCGGTTTAAGGAATCACAACATCCGGGACTAGTTTGGACTGGTGCAGCACTATCAGATGTCCGGAATGCTAAGCGATCATTGTTTATTTTAATAACTAAGTCAAATTAAGCTCTAATCAAGCCCAAAACATCGCATTTTACGCAGCGATGCATGCGCGATCACACGCGTGCGTGACCGACCGTGCACGAGCGGATTTCGGCCGTTTTTTAGGTAGATTACATCGGCCGTTAGCCAAACAAGCTAATAGTTGCTACATTTTGTTATATTAAACTCCCGATTACAGGGGATTAAACGATTACGTCAATAACGTCAGTGGCCATAAGGGATTATTGATTCATTACGTCAATAATACGTCATGGCCATAAGGGGGTTAAATGGGGGTCCAACCGATGATTGCGATGACGTGTGTACACGTCATAGCGCTTTTTCATTGATATCAAACGGGAAAAAAACAATATTCAGATTTTTTTCTCTTTTTTTGGGGTTGGCCTATCCTTATCTGCAATGTACTCCTTGCTTCTTTTTTTTCTTTCTTCCTAAAAAAATTACAACACATCTATGTTAGCCTGCGCTGAACTATTGTTACTGCCATTTAGCCATGAGCTAACAATGATGTCACTGGTGGACATCATGCCCACAGCCCTCCTATGAGACAAAGACTGAGTAGGATTTTGTTTGGGGGGTATTTTATCATGAACATTAGTGAGGACCGATTATATGAAGATAGGTTGAAAGGTGTTCCTTTAACGTTTCTCTTTAGCGGGTTCCAAATGGACCCTTACAGGTACTGTATGTAAGATGGAACCAAATGGACCTGTACCTGCAGCTCTTACAGTGGGATAAAAACCTGGTTCCGTAAATGGTTCTATTGTTGCTGGAACCGATTTGTCAATGTTGGATCCAGCTCCTTCGGTTCTACCGATTCCGGATCCCAAATCTGTCCTTGAGCTAAATGATAGATAGTTATGGAATCAAATGGACCCTTATGGATCTGTAACTTAGTTCCACTAGACTTGCCTGTCGGCCACCGGCCTACTTGGGAACCTAATATTACCCGTTGTCAACTGGTCATAGCACCCGTTTTAACTATTTGTCTGTGTCCCACATGGAGATCTCTGTATCTGCCAATCTGCCTGTGTCTGAAGAGTGCAAATTGAGAAAAGTGGAGTGGTTAAGTAATCAATTTGCAGGTGTGGGGTTGCCATGGCAATCAATTGGCTGAGGCAGAGGCTGGAAATTGCACAGAAACTGCCAGTGGGCCTAATGAGGCCCACTGGCAGTTTCTGTGCAATTGACCAGAGCTGACCAGAGCTTTTTGTGGTGGTTCTGGAGAACTGTGGGTCTGACCTACTCGATACCGGGCACTGCACTCCCTGTGGGGGTGTGGAACGCGTGTGTCGAATTTGAAGTCGGTGGGTCAAACGGTTCTCGAGTTACGTGCATTACAACCATACGCACACACGCACACGCACACACGCACATGCACACGCACACGCAGACAGAGATGTGGCGCATTTATATTTAGATTTGTACACTCTCAGAGTTAAATTAGCATTAATTTTACAATATAAATTGGAGTCCTAGAGATAGAAATGTCATTAAATGGGGGTCCGTAGCCTAATGCATGTCAAACTGGGGTTCCTTGAAATGACAATGGTAAGAATCTTCTCTTTAGACTCTTATGGAGGGGTCCCTGGCATATCTATTCAAATGGTGGTCCGCGGCATAATTTAGTGCCAATTTGGGGGTCCTTGACATGAAAAAGTTTGAGAACGACTGACATCATCATAAATGAATGAATGAATGAATGTGTGTCACTGTGACTGCCGTAGCTCCTCACTGCCTGCACCAATCACTCCCACTTTTCACACAGGCACCATAATAATATGGTGGTGTTAACGAAGCCCCTTTTCCAATTTAACAAATTATAAATTAATAATGAATTTATTAGTGAATTGAAAACGCACCAGGGTGCAGTACCCCCCACGGCCACAAGGGGGGGGGGGGCAATATCTCACAACGGGTAAGGGCTAGTAATTATAGTACAGTGAACCGTGTTTCTCTAACATAATTGTCATTCTGTCTGAATCTGCATGCTCAGACAGCTGCAGGCATAATGGAAGATAATCACAACCAGAAGCAAATATGTGAGTTTTTTTTTAATAGCAGATCTACAAGCTCATAGTGCGGCTATGTGGCACGTTATGAGCTTCTGTCTGCTATGATTGAATAGCCAAAGTATACAATAATGTGCTAAAAGTTGAAAATGCTTTTCCGGATTGACTGCAGGGTCAGTTCAGGTCTCTGAATGGACGTTCAGTCATTCAAAAAATATTTAGTCTATTCCGCAATTAACCCATTTAGGCCTGAAAATGTCTTCAAAATCCTGAATGATATGTAACATGCCTCGGCACCCAATCTGAAAATATGTTGTTCCAGGGACCCCCCCAGAAGCAAAGATTTGAGTTAAAATGTTCTCTGTACTCTGTAATAATATATATTCAAAGATTTGAGGCACATTTTCATGATTTTTCAAAAATAGCAGACCTACAAGTTCATAGCGCGGCACTCGGTGGCGCGCTATGAACTTGTAGGTCTGCTATTTTTCAATAGCTAAATTATAACATTATGTTTAAAACACCAAAAGGGGTTCCCGCCCAAAATGGATTAAAGAAATCCTTCAAAATGTGACGCTAATCCACTTCTTCTCAGTTTGTCAATATAGGTAACAAATTAACATTTCAAAGGCTTTATAATCAATTTCAATGGAGGTGGGTGTTGTCGGCTTATATATTTGCTTCTCCCTGCCTTGCAACTCATCATAAATATGTATGAATACATTTGAATAATGCACATTTGTAATTACAAAGTGAGAGAATATATTTCAGAGGTTACGAAGGCGACGAGGATGATGAATCTTTCCAGGCGTACGGTATGCGTACACAGTTGAACCATCTAAGTGTCATTTATGGTAAATAACCCATTCTGACCTGAGATCAGATTCTATAAATGTCTTCTACATCCTGACAGTTTTCTGAAAAAGCTATGTTTCTATGTCAGTCGTTCTTCGATTTTTCAAAAATAGCAGACCTACAAGCTCATAGCGCGCCACTCGGTGGCGCGCTATGAGCTTGTAGATCTGCTATTTTTCAATAGCTAAAGCATAACATAATGCTAACACCAAAAGGGGTTCCCGCCCAAAATGGGATAAAGGACATCATCAGAGCCATTACTGTGATTTACATGTGAAAGTGACATATATGTCAGTATCATGGCTAGATATAATGTAAAAATAATATCACTATCTCACATCGTTGAGAATTTGATTTGATGGGGGAAATTATAATACTTGTACTACTTCTATTATTTCAAGACATTCCAAGAGATAAATCTAATGTTTTATCAGAAGTGTGTTTTGTCTACAAATGGAACCAAATGGACCCATTAGGGTTCCATTTGTACATTCTCTGAGTTACAGACCAATAAGGGTCCATTTGGTTCGAAATGATCATGTAGATGGGGACCCCCTGGAACTCCCTCAAGGACCCCTAGGGGTCCCCGGACCCCACTTTGGGAACCACTGTCAGTGAATCTGCAATGAATGTGAGCTCCCCTCACTTCACACACGTGTGATTTTGTATTCATGTAGGCCTATATGTTTATTTAGACGGGACAGTTCATGAACACACACACACACACACACACACACACACACACACACACACACACACACACACACACACACACACACACACACACACACGCACACGCACACGCACACGCACACACGCACCAAGAATGCTTATTTCTATCCGTAGTCCCCATACAGAAAACAAGCGACATTACGAAAAAGAGCACATATAAACATTAGCCTACTAAAAGGGTAAAAAAAAAAACCAAAATACAAGACACTCAAGAAATACTGAAAAAACTAAATTTTAGCCTATCGGTATTTAAAAATGTTCACGTCTGATTGTCCATGATCCATTATTTTACTTGGACCTTAAAATATGTAAAGGATGGACACTCTCTTGAAGATGTAAAGGATGGACACTCTCTTGAAGATGTAAAGGATGGACACTCTCTTGTTAAAACTGAAAAGGAGTTTTGCACAAAGGCTGTGCGTCTCTAGACTGCACCTCACAATCCCCCGACGGCCCCTTGTAGCTAAATGCCTGTGTCGGATGTCTGTTTTATAAGTTGAATACACGGCACACGGCTGTTTAAAGAGCTTCCAGTTATCAAAGGTATGCAATGAAAATCAAATAAAAACTAAAATAGGATGCTGCAGTGATGGTACTGGTTTTAGTTTTTATGATATACCTTCATGGCTCCCTTATGTAACTGTTCTATAGGGTCTTGAGTGTCGTCACAAATGCGCAAAAGACCGATTTGTGAAACCGTACTCGATGTGATCAGAATCATCAGATCATGCAATGCAAGAACGTCCTGGCAGCTCCATATGCAATATGTATACACTTTATTTACATATAATAGCAATATCAAGTTAGCATTAGCATACAGGGGTGGAGGGTGAGCATAGAAAGTAGCATTAGCATACAGGGGTGGAGGAGGGCACATAGAAAGTAGCATTAGTATTACAGGGGTGGAGGGGTGAGCATATAGAAAGTATACAAAATGTGACCAGATTTGACTGAGAGCCTGCCATCGTGCAACCTCCAGCTTTTCACCAGAGGAGAAAAACTGAATTTATTTATATGTTATCCAAAATGAGTTAATAGCACAGGCAGGCTCTTCACATACTAGAGCATGCCTGAAATAAATATCAGAGCTGAAATCGATATAAATATGAAATAAATGCTTAAACATGTAGCTAGGTATAATGTTAGAGACCACAGAAGTGAACCTTTCAAGCCTGTTTCTGTTTCTACTTTCTAATCACACACACACACACACACACACACACACACACACACACACACACACACACACACACACACACACACACACACACACACACACACACACACACACACACACACACACACACACACACACACACACACACACACACACACACACACACACACACACACACACACACACACACAAAAAAAGAAAAACTGAAAAATCGGTATTTAAAAATGTTCACGTTTGATTGTCCATGATCCATTATTTGACTTGGACCTTAACCCATTTTGTGCAAGGACCCTTTTTGGTGTTTCAAGCATTATGTTATACTTTAGCTATTGAAAAATAGCAGATCTACAAGCTCATAGCGCGGCACCGAGTGCCAAGCTACGAGCTTGTAGGTCTGCTATTTTTGAAAAATCGTGAAAATGTGGCACAAATCTTTGAATGTATATTCTTTCAGAGCGAACGTTTTTAACTCAAATCTTTGTTTCTGGGAGGTCACTGGAACAACATATTTTCAGATGGGGGTCGGCGGCAAAATACATATATTTTTGGGGGTTCTTGACATGATACTGTTTGAGAACCACTGATAGAAACAGGGTTTTTCAGAAAATACATTTTTGTAGAATCGTTCGCAGGTCAAAATGGGTTAAAAGATGTAAAGGATGGACACTCTCTTGTTATAACTGAAAAGGATTTTTGCACAAAGGCTGTGCGTCTAGACTGCACCTCACAATCCCCTGACGGCCCCTTGTAGCTAAATGCCTGTGTCGGATGTCTGTTTTATAAGTTGAATACACGGCACACAGCTGTTTAAAGAGCTTCCAGTTATCAAAGGCATACAATGAAAATCAAATAAAAACAAAAATAGGATGCTGCAGTGATGGTACTGGTTTTAGTTTTTATGATATACCTTCATGGCTCCCTTATGTAACTGTTCTATAGGGTCTTGAGTGTCGTCACAAATGCGCAAAATACCACTTTGTGAAACCGTATACTCGATGTGATCAGAATCATCAGATCATGCAATGCAAGAACGTCCTGGCAGCTCCATATGCAATATGTATACACTTTATTTACATAGAATAGCATAGCATTAGCATACAGGGGTGGAGGGGTGAGCATATAGAAAGTATACAAAATGTGACCAGGAGGAGAAAAACTTAATTTATTTATATTTGATCCAAAATGAGTTAATAGCACAGGCAGACTCTTCACATACTAGAGCATGCCTGAAATAAATATCAGAGCTGAAATCAATATATGTAATATGAAATAAATGCTTAAACATGTAGCTAGGTGTAATGTTAGAGACCACAGAAGTGAACCTTTCAAGCCTGTTTTCTCAACTCGCTGTTTTCTGCAAGACATTACTCTATAAGCCATATCTCCAAAACCGGTGGGTCAAACTGAACAACCAATATGTCAATTTGAAGCTATGCTTCATATGACTTGAAAAAACGAAAATTCAAAAAAAATCCAATGGCAGTACCTCAGTCAAATTTGGACACAAATACAAAATAGAAGTCAGCACACTGTAACTTTGTAAAGCTCCCAGTCAAGGCTTTATTATAGATGCATGTTTTGACACAGAGTCATATCATCAGAATCAGATTCTGATACAGTGTGCAGTCTTCTATTTTGTATATTGCCTTATCCACGGTTTGGTCGTGCACCGGGTGCCATCCAGTAGATGAGCCAGTTCTACTCCCTTCTTTTGGGCATGTTTTCATGAACCGAGTTCCTTATTTCTCTCGCAGAATCCTGGCAACACTGGCAGCATTAGGCCTGACTCACACGGTCGCAACAGATTGATGTATGCTTGTTGTATACAAAGGGTGTGACACAGCTTGCCCCAATGCATTTCCAATGGGAGTCACATGGTTTGACACAACATTTGTGTTGTATGAGGGGGAGGGGCGCAGTCGAAACACAGCCGAAAGCCATACAACAGCTTGTGGTGGAAAGTAACTGTAAGTACATTTACTCAAGTACAGTACAGTACAATTTTGAGCCACATTTACTTTACTGGAGAATTTTCAAATTTCAATACTTTTGTTCTTCATCTCACAGGCAAATATTATACTTTTACTCCACTTTTAGTCCTACTTTGTAGATTTTGATTATTATTATTATTATAAAACATGCATGACCAACTTCAGCCCCATATACTTTTCCAATTTGAAAGATCTACAAGCTCACAACGTGTCACATCGCGACGCATTGTGAGCTTGTAGCTATTTTCATCCATGTACCAACTTTTATACTAAAAGTTGTGAAATGGGACATTCTGCATCATGAGTGCTTTGACCCATTCTGACCTGAGATCAGATTCTAAAAATGTCTTCTACATCCTGACAGTTTTCTGAAAAAGCTATGTTTCTATGTCAGTCGTTCTTCGATTTTTCAAAAATAGCAGATCTACAAGCTCGTAGCGCGCCACTCGGTGGCGCGCTATGAGCTTGTAGATCTGCTTTTTTTATAGCTAAAGCATAACATAATGCTAACACCAAAAGTAGTTTTGTACTTTTACTCAAGTAGGCTACATTTTGATTACCAGACTTTTACTTGTAACAGAGTATTTCTAAATGGCAGTATTGATACTTTTATTTGAGTAAGACATGTGACATGAGTACTTTTTTCCCATGCACCACCAGCTGCTTCCTCGACTATTCAACACTTCCTACACAAGAGTCAAGAGGCTTTGGTTTCGGTCCGTCAACATTGTAACAGTTACAATGTTCTGATGAATTGAAAATGGTGGACCCTGTTGTAAACAAGTGTAATGCTTATTCATGGTGTCGTCCACAGTAACAGTTTGAAATGTAACCATTCTGCATACTGTTAATACAATTTTCAATCAATGGTAAATGGTAAATGGTGCATTTATATAGCGCCTTTATCCAAGGCGCTTTACATTGATTGTGCATTACATTCACCCATTCATACACCGATTGCGGCGGAAGCCATGCAAGGTACCAACCAGCACATCGGGAGCAATTTGGGGTTCAGTGTCTTGCCCAAGGACACTTCGACATGTAGCCAGGAGAAGTCAGGATTCGAACCGCCGACCCATGGATCATTGGACGACCTGCTCTACCTCTTGAGCCACAGTCGCCCCAATCAATCAATCAATAGCAAAGGCATAACCAAGAATAGGAAGCGGAGTAGACAAGTAGTAAAGCACGCACATTTCCAGTGCACAGTATATTGTATTTAATCACGTTGTTATATTTGGAAAGCTTTAACAAAGCACTCATTAGACGCGGTGTTCATGGCATGCCTAAAACAAACATCTGGATTTGCATAATTATCGTAATCCTTGTCTGAAAGTGCACTTATTTGAAGCTGTGATCACAGACAGCCATATCGTTATGGCATCTGCACTGCTCATCTGCTCGCTGTGTCTGGAATATGAATGACTTAATCCATTTCGGGCGGGAACCCCTTTTGGTATTTCATTCAAGCATTATGTTATACTTTAGCTATTGAAAAATAGCACATCTACAAGCTCAGCTCGTAGGTCTGCTATTCTTGAAAAATCGTGAAAAATGTGGCGCAAATCTTTGAATATATATTCTTTCAGAGCGAACGTTTTTTTCTCAAATCTTTACTTCTGAGGGGTTCCTGCATTGGAGACATTTTCAGATGGGGGTCGGAGGCCAATTACATATATTTTTGGGAGTCCTTGACATGAAATTGTTTGAGAACGACTGACATATGTATTTCAGAAAACTGTCATGATTTAGAAGACATTTTTTTTTAAATTTCGACGTCAGGCCTAAATAGGTTAACTGCTTGATTTACACAACTTTCTCCCCCCGACAGAAGCCATCAACATCAGCACATCATCAACACCAACACCTGGATCATGTTATAGTCCTCACTGCTCTGACATATCTCATCTTTCTACTTTATGACAGGGGTTCTCAACGTTTTTGGCCGGGGACCCCCGGAAATGCTTTGGCAATGTCTCGGGACCCCCGCCCCGCCCCCTCCCGCCCCCCAATGTAAATTGACTGCTACAATAACCTTAAACCATTTTGGGCGGGAACCCCTTTTGGTGTTTTAAGCATTGTTATAATTTAGCTATTGAAAAATAGCAGATCTACAAGCTCATAGCGTGCCACCGAGTGGCGCGCTACGAGCTTGTAGGTCTGCTATTTTTGAAAAATCGTGAAAATAAAATTTAAAAACAAATCTTTTTTTTTTTTTTTGAAAATAATTTGGGGACCCCCTAAACTAATTTGGCGACCCCCCGAGGGGTCGCGACCCACGGGTTGAGAACCCCTGCTTTATGACATTCTTTCACTCCATTCCTGTAAGTGTGTGGGAACCACTTTATGCTTCAGACGAGAACCCTTTATATTTCACACAGCCTTCAGACGAGAACCCTTTATATTTCACACAGCCCATTACGCAGCACACACAATAGTACATCGGCGGGGCCAAAAATGGGATCCGATTCATTCCTTAATCCATTTTGACCTGAGATCAGATTCTAAAAATGTCTTCTACATCCTGACAGTTTTCTGAAAAAGCTATATTTTCTATGTCAGTCGTTCTTCGATTTTTCAAAAATAGCAGATCTACAATCCTAACATTTTTCTGTTTCTATGTCAGTGGTGCTCAACCTTTTTCATGTCAAGGACCCCCAGAATTATCTCTATTGGGCCACGGACCCCCATCTCAAAATATGTAGTTCCAGGGACCCCCCAGAAGCAAATATTTCAGTTAAAAATCTTCGCTCTGAAAGTATATATTCAATGATTTGCGCCACATTTTCACGACTTTTCAAAAATAGCAGACCTACAAGCTCGTAGCGCGCCACTCGGTGGCGCGCTATGAGCTTGTAGATCTGCTATTTTTCAATAGCTAAAGCATAACATAATGCTAACACCAAAAGGGGTTCCCGCCCAGAATGGGCTAATACTCAAAAGAACCACTTTGTGTCCTTTGAAAACCAATCCCTTAGCTTTTTAGAGAGGTGTAAAGTTTAAATCATAAATCTACGGGCTGGGGCAGCGTGAAGGGCAGAGTGATTTGTCAGAAGGTTGGCGTTCAGGAGGAGAGGAGGTTGTTTTAACCCATTTAGGCCTGACGTCGAAATTTAAAAAATAAATGTCTTCTAAATCACTGGTTCCCTAACGTTTTCGTGTCAAGGACCCCCAAATCAACATTTATAAGGCCACGGACCCCCCATTTGAAAACAATTATGCCAGTGACCCCGATAAGGGAGGATTTGTACGGCTCCAGCAGTGATTCCGAAACATATTAATTTCAAGGACCCCCCAGTTTCACACGCATTATGCCACGGATCCCCGATTTAATGGCATTTCTATCTCTGGTACCCCAATTTATATTGTAAAACCACTGTTAATTTAACTCTGAGAGTGTACAAATGGAACCAAATGGACCCGTTAGGGTCCATTTGGTTCCATTTGTACACTCTCAGAGTTACAGAACCATAAGGGTCCATTTGGTTACAAATGATCATTTAGCTGGGTCCCCCCTGGAACTCCCTCAAGGACCCCTGGGGGTCCCCGGGCCCCACTTTGGGAACCACTGTTCTAAATCCTGACAGTTTTCAGAAAAAGCCATGTTTCCATTTGGCTGCGGACCCCCATAAGGGAGGATTTTTACGGCTCTAGCAGTGATTCCGAAACATTCATTTCATGGACCCCCCAGTTTCGCTGCGGACCCCCATCTGAAAATATGTTGTTCCTGCAGCTGGGGACCTCACCAGAAGCTAATATTTGAGTTCAAATCGTTTGCTCCGAAAGAATATTATATTCAAAGATGTGTGCCACATTTTCACGATTTTTCAAAAATAGCAGACCTACAAGCTCGTAGCGCGGCACTCGGTGCCGCGCTATGAGCTTAGTAGATCTGCTATTTTTCAATAGCTAAAGTATAACATGATGCTTGAAACACCAAAAGGGGTTCCCGTTTTGAATGGTTTAAAAGACTTCAGGAAGTATTTCTTCTTCTACCCTGGAATGATGCAAGCTGGTGTCAAGGTCTTCCTGTCCAGTGGTTCTCAACCTGTGGGTGGTGGACCCATTTTGATGGGTTGAGAGTATATACTTTTGTTTCCTACATTTTGTTATAAAGTTTTATTATTTCTTTTTTTTTGGTCAAAGTATTCAATCAATCAATTAGGGGTGGGACGATATATCAATATTGCGATATATTGCTGCAATATCGTACCGAGAGTACGAGCTAATGCCATCCGGTAGGAGGTATAGAACTCCACGGTATGTGTATAATAGATTTAAACACTCTTTTGTTCCCCTGTCAATCTAAATGCTCAATCAGAGATTGCCGAATGCACTTTATTGACTAGTTGCACTTTATCGAGGGAATGTGTGCAATATCTCTGTTTTGTGTATGTTGGGTGTTTCATGGTGTTTTTTTCCTTTTCATATGTGAACGTGTCTGTTATTTGTATGCAGCTGTGACTTTCTCCCAAGGGAGACAAATAAAGACAACCTTGAACCTTGAATATATATTGTATCGTCCTCCCAATATTGTGATATTGATTAGTTAGTACAAAATTTGCAAAGTTTCAAAGTTGCAGTCAGTGTTTTACTGTTTGGAGGAGGCAAGATTCATGTACTTATTGGCCAGTTTGTGACACAAAAAATATTTTAATATTTTGGAATAAATACATAATTCCAGATTTTTTTTCATTTCCAGTTACATATATCGTAATATATCGTTGATGAAATCTCTTGCAATATATTGAATATCACAATACATAGAATATCGTGATATTATCATTATCGAGGGCATAATATCGCCACAGATATCGTATCGTGAGGTACCCATATCGTCCCACCCCTACCCTACAAGTTTTCTGAAAAACGTATATGCTATTAGAGCGTCGCAGTCCCGCCCCCTTTCATGACGACGCCAGGCCCAGGAAATGAATCCCAATGCATTTTTCCCATAGACATTTCAAAAAGTATTTATTTAAAGACCTTTTAAAGGGTAAGACCACTTTTGTTGAGGTTTGGGTTGTGTAGTTACCTTGCCATGATGTAACTCCAAATGTGGACAAGAAATAAAAAATAATTGCTCCAGCGATTAGAATTGATAATTCAAAATATGCTCCTCATTGACTTACATTGTACACTAAAACGGCTCTCAAAGTCACTCTTTTAGTACGTAAACAAACACAAACAAAGTTGATTCAGACAATATAGAGCATCACCAAAACTCATGTGGTTTTATCTTTTCATAAAAACGTTAACTTCCTGTTGATTTGTCCATTTTATTAGGAAGAAACCCCGGACTGGATCCGTGGATCCGGATCCAGTTCTTCAAATAGTAAAATCAACAGGAAGTTAACATTTTTATGAAAAAATAAAACCACATGAGTTTTGGTGATGCTCTATATTGTCTGAATCAACTTTGTTTGTGTTTGTTTACGTACTAAAAGAGTGACTTTGAGAGCCGTTTTAGTGTACAATGTAAGTCAATGAGGAGCATATTTTGAATTATCAATTTCTAATCGCTGGAGCAATTATTTTTTATTTCTTGTCCACATTTTGAGTTACATCATGGCAAGGTAACTACACAACCCAAACCTCAACAAAAGTGGTCTTACCCTTTAAGCGTCGTACGAAGCCAACTCGAGTCGTGACAAATCATGACAACAAACACAATATTTTGGACCGTTTTTTTCTACTTTCTAATTCTTTGTTTGGCCCAAAACATTGTGTTTATTGTCATGACAAGAGTTGGCTTTGTCCGCGGCGTAACCGTCTTTAATTAAATAAATACTTTCTGAAAAGTCTATGAGGAAAATGAACAGGGATTTATTTCCCGGGTCTCTCGAGCGGGCGGGACAG
Source organism: Electrona antarctica (assembly GCF_951216825.1). Classification (NCBI taxonomy): domain Eukaryota; kingdom Metazoa; phylum Chordata; class Actinopteri; order Myctophiformes; family Myctophidae; genus Electrona; species Electrona antarctica. Next base: position 45,242,394 of record NC_136794.1, read on the forward strand.
ATGCTTTCTCGGTTTTAATGGGGTTAAAATTACGTTGCATTAATTAATAATATTATAATAAAATAATAAGATGTATAAAATTGTGTGAAACCTCCAACGAAGCTGCAGAAACCTTTGGAATCCTCTCTAAATATTTTTGCAGCACTGAATTGTCACAACGCATATACCGGTAACAGCTGCACCTTTCTCAGAGTACACACCTTGGGCAGTATTATGCATGTCTTAAGTACCAGGTCTTATTACTTAACTTAAGACCTGGAGGCGTGGTCAATGCTGTTTGGCCACTCAGAATAGCCACATGGCATTGATCACACCTCCAGGTCTTAGGTTAAGTAATATGACCTGGTACTTAAGACACACATAATACTGCCCCTTGTGTCTTAGGGTTTATTTATATCTTATGTCTGGCCGATGCAACTGCCCAGTGTCTCTGGGGGTCAATAAAAGTGTTTCTTTGACTCGTCTTAAATGCAGATCGCATTGTGTTTCAACCACCCATGCGGTTATTGATCCAGGAATCAATCAAGGTCACTTGGATGCAGTTTAAGAGGTCTGCACGGAACCTGACACTTCTGAGATGATAGAGTGAAAGACCATTTACTCCTGAAATATCAAGCGGAGGTTAGCCGTGTCCGGTCAGTCGTGAGATGTCATTCATTCCAGCACGTCTCATATCGAACTAGCAGTTATCAGAGAACAACAGACAAAGAGAAGTCCATTCAGTCCTCAGATATGAACTCTATTTGGCCATGAATCCATGTTTGATGACTATTAAATAAAGCTTCAAGTTAACACTATAAAATGGATACCTGATGAGAGACAGCAAACTCATTTCGCGACCTATACGACCCTAAAGCTTTAGGTCGCGACCTAGTTTTTGTTTTTAAAACATTGAATGGAAATGCACCCGTCTATTTTTCAGAAATGCTACCTAAATATGTGCCCGGCAGACCCCTTAGATCCTCTAGTGCTGGTCTCCTAGAGATTCCAGAGACCCCTAACACAAAGAAATATGGAGAAGCCGCCTTTAGCTACTACGCCCCTGTGCTGTGGAACAGCCTGCCAAGGGATCTACGGTTCTCTGAATCTGTGGACATTTTTAAACGAAATCTTAAAACACACCTTTTTAGCATTACTTTTAACTAGATCATTGCATGTCCTTTTCCTGTTTTAGTCGCTCCTTTTGTTTTTGTTATTACTATGTAGTTTATGCTCTCTTGTTGTGTTTTGCTCTTTCTTGTTCTTGTTTTATTTTTGCTCTTACTGTAAAGCACTTTGAACTGCACTCGTTGTATGAAATGTGCTATATAAATAAATAAAGATTGATTGATTGATTGATTGACCTATAACGCGTATACAGTAGGTCGCGAGTCGATACGTAGGTCGTAGGTCGCCCCTCATGTACCTGATTGGCTTAAATGTTGTCACCTAACTGGAAATGCATCGTCTGTTCATCAAATACCTGGAGAGACGGCGAGACTCCTTACTGAACAAACATTTAGCAATGATTACTATCACAATAGAGTGCTCTAACCTGCTCTAAGGTTTTGTTTTAACCTAAAAAATATCGTTTACTCCACCTTTTGGGGCTGCAGGATCTAAAGACCGGTTTGATTGTTATTTGCTACCAGTATAAATTAAAGTTGATCGATCCATTCCGCGCCATCGGCATCTTCCTCGGAAAATTGTAATGGAGCAGGTGTTAGAAAGAGGTTTCCAAACTACACAGACAAACATGGCTGAGCAGGTCCTGGCGGGTGGATGGGATATGAAAGCACCTTAGAGGGAGACTGTGAAATATTAATAATGCAGTGCTTTAGGGGCTGTGGGCCACATAGTGGTTTAACCCATTCTGGGCGGGAACCCCCTTTTGGTGTTTTAAACATTGTTATAATTTAGCTATTTAAAAATAGCAGATCTACAAGCTCATAGCGCGCCACTCGGTGGCGCGCTATGAGCTTGTAGGTCTGCTATTTTTTGACTCAAATCTTAAAATCTTTTTAACTCAAATCTTTGCTTCTGAGAGGTTCCTGGAACAACATATTTTCAGATGGGGGTCGGCGGCAAATTACATATCATTTTTGGGGTCCTTGACATGAAATATTGAGCACCTGGCCTGGGCCATGGCTCAGTGGTCCAGGCACCTTGGCTGGTAATCCAGTCTGGCAGTGTGCCGCGGGTTCGACTCCCGATCCCGACGGCCTTTACTGCATGTCTTCCCCCCATCTCTCTCCCCATTTCCTGTCAGCCTACTGTCTGTCCCTCCACAAAAAATATAAAATAAAGGCGAAAGCCACAAAAAAAACATTTAAAAAAAAAGAAATATTGAGCACTTGCACTGATACGGAAACATGAGGTTTTTCAGAAAACCGTCAGAATTTAGAAGATTTTTTATTTTTATTTCGACGTCAGGCCCAAATGGGTTAATGAGACAAAGTAGACCCCCACAGTGTCTCTGTCCATTCGTCTAAACAGAGTCATTTAGTCCATTTAGTTTGTATATTATGATTACACATTCAAGCCAGCCAGTATAATCTGAAGAAAAAAAAAGGAAGTGAATGAATTCCCCCCTCATGAATTCTAAACGAGATAATAATCATTATGAGGAGAGACACATTCTCAGTCAGGAATAATAGTTATGGAATCCGTGATGTGATGTTTGCTGCCAGGAGCCTTTTTACAAGCCTATGAGGTCCCACCGAACTTTGATTCAGCGGTCGGATTCTGCCAACGCGCTTCGATGGGAATTGTTGCCATTTGCGGATTCATGCAAAAAAAAGAAAAGGGAAAAAAAACTAAAACACAAAAAAAACCTGCTGTGTTCCCATTTAACCCATTTTGGACTGAGGTCGATTAAAAAAAGGCTTTTTTTCTGAAAAAAAACATGTTTCTATGTCAGTTGTGCTCAACCTTTTTCATGTCAAGGACCCCCAGAATTATCTCTATTGGGCCACGGACCCCCATCTCAAAATATGTAGTTCCAGGGACCCCCCAGAAGCAAATATTTTAGTTAAAAATGTCCGCTCTGAAATATATATGTAAAGATTTGCACCACATTTTGACGATTTTTCAAAAATAGCAGATCTACAAGCTCGTAGCGCGGCACTCGGTGGCGCGCTATGAGCTTGTAGATCTGCTATGTTTCAATAGCTAACACCAAAAGGGGTTCCCGGCGGGAACCCATTCTGGGCGGGAACTTCCCGCCCAGAATGGGTTAAAAGGCAAAGCATTGGCAGAGTCCACTCTCATAGGCAGAATTAAAGTTTGATGTGACCGAAACCCTAAAGGGTTGAAATCTACAAGCTCATAACACACTGTGAGCTTGTAGATCTGCTATTTTCAAAGCATTTGCATACATTTTGAAAATTTGCGAAATATAGGACATTCATTCTGCATACCTTTTGGTTACATTTTGACGCCAATACTTTTGTAACAGACTATTGATATACTGTATAATAGGGTATAAGTCAAGCGATGCGAGGACTTCTTCCATCCATCAATAGTTACAGCTTGTCATGTTAATCCATTTAGGCCTGACGTCGAAATTTAAAAAATGTCTTCAAAATCCTAACAGTTTTCTGAAAAACCTTATATTTCTGTATCAGTGGTGCTCAATATTTCATGTCAAGGACCCCAAAAATGATATGGGGGGCCTCCGCCCCCCATCTGAAAATATGTTGTTCCAGGGACCTCCCCAGAAGCAAAGATTTGAGTTAAAATGTTCATTCTGTAATAATATATATTTAAAGATTTGAGGCACATTTCCGCGATTTTTTCAAAAATAGCAGACCTACAAGTTCATAGCGCGGCACTCGGTGCCGCGCTATGAGCTTGTAGATCTGTTATTTTTCAATAGCTAAAGTATAACATAATGCCACCAAAAGGGGTTCCCGCCCAGAATGTGTTAATAAAGCTCTCCGGGCAGTACTGTGCCAGCCTCAATAAATCCTCCCTTTGAGACATATCACTTGTTCCTTAACTCTTTCTACTTTATGTTCTGTCCCTCCAGCTATCTCCCTCACTTTGTGGTGGGTAAAGTAAAACGATACCAGCGTTATGCACCGCTGGCATTTTAGAGAGGTGTTATTGATATTTGAGGAGAAACTGAGCCATGGTCCATGATATGATATTGATATCCACTTCACTGTATAGAGGTTTTTTGTCCATGAGGAGACTGATATTCTGTGTAGTCACGCACGCACACGCACGCACGCACGCACGCACGCACGCACGCACGTGTTCTCATGGCTGACTGCATGATGTTTAACCCAGTCCTAACACTATGTTCTCGGTCGACTCACCAGGATGGATACGGTTTGTTTTTCTGCGGTTTGTGTTCATATAAACTCATCGTAACTTTTCTCTTGTCCGTCACCGTGTGTCTCCATGTTTCTTCCCACATGTTTCTGGCTGTCGGACTATTTCTGCTGCATATATATGACCATAATAATGCTTATTATCAGAGAGGATGCCAAGACTATAGTAGTGAGAGAGCATTCGGCTTGAGGAACACGCTTGTGTCAAAAACTAAACAAAAACTAAAATGGGTAAGCGTCATTTTAGAGTGCTGCGAGCTTGTAAATCTGATATTTTTGAACATTTTTCAAAAATATTGAAAGTGTGAGAACTACTATTCAGAAGGCAGTTGTTGAATCGGCCTCAGGCCTCATTTGTATCATTTTGAAACCAATATAAGCTCCTCTACCCTGATATAACCTTCCCTGAATTAAAACAACATGTACAGATAAAGGTCACTCCAGAGTGACAGCAGTGTTGAAGGTCAAAGTCTCAGTGCTTTGAGCATGTGATGTCATGCAGCTTCAAGCCCTACAATACGGTTTAAATGGTAAATGGTAAACGGTGCATTTATATAGCGCCTTTATCCAAGGCGCTTTACATAGATTGTGCATTACATTCACCCATTCACACACACATTCATACACCGATTGCGGCGGAAGCCATGCAAGGTACCAACCAGCACATCGTTTTCTGAAAAACCTTATATTTATGTATCAGTGGTGCTCAATATTTCATGTCAAGGACCCCAAAAATGATATGTAATATGCCTCCGCCCCCCATCTGAAAATATGTTGTTCCAGGGACCTCCCCAGAAGCAATTTGGGGTTCAGTGTCTTGCCCAAGGACACTTCGACATGTAGACAGGAGGAGCCGGGATTCGAACCGCCGACCCATGGATCATTGGACGACCTGCTCTACCTCCTGAGCCACAGTCGCCTCACATACATGTAGGTTTACACATCGTAGGCTATGTATCATGTCCCAACTTATAACAAAGTCTCTTATGGCACCATGAGCTAAACCGAACAGGAGGTTCTAAATGGCTGTTTCACTGGGTATGGTTTGGTCTATTGAACTGTGTTAAAAGACTACAGACCGGCACAGCTCTGTGTTTCTACACATTGTATGGATTGTCTTGTATGTATGTATGTATGTATGTATGTATGTATGTATGTATGTGTGTGTGTGTGTGTGTGTGTGTGTGTGTGTGTGTGTGTGTGTGTGTGTGTGTGTGTGTGTGTGTGTGTGTGTGTGTGTGGATGGATGGATGGATGGATGGATGGATGGGAGGGAGGGAGGGAGGGAGGGAGGGAGGGAGGGAGGGAGGGAGGGAGGGGTGGGTGGGTGGGTGGGTGGGTGGATGGATGGATGGATGGATGGGTGGATGGAGCTCCGTTGCCGAGGGCAAGCAGACTATTGTAATTGCACTCCAGTTTAACACTTTAAATGTTAAAAAACATTTAAATCATGCAGTACTGTAACTCTCTATTCTCCCCTCTGATTGGCCAGCGATTTGGAACTTTTCCCGAGGCATGTGTGTGCTTTATTGCTCTCATCTCATCAGTATACAGACATACCCAAGTCTCTTCTAATTGGACAATATTCCTATAGAGAGAGAGGCTCTCCTTTAATTGCGAGTGTGTCACACTCGCAATTCCACAGGATTGCATCTTTCTAGTTATGCGTGCGTGCGACTGTGTATGTGTATGTGACTGTGTGTATGTGACTGTGTGTGTGTGTGTGTGTGTGTGTGTGTGTGTGTGTGTGTGTGTGTGTGTGTGTGTGTGTGTGTGTGTGTGTGTGTGTGTGTGCGTGTGCGCGTGTGCGTGCGCACGCGCAAGCACGTGCGTGCGTGCGTGCGTGTGCGTGTGTGTGTGTGATTGTGAACCCAATGGTGTGTGCAGGTGGTCAGACTGGCCAGACCTATAAACGATATACAGACCTATAAACGACAGTGGCTGCCTCAGATAATGTTTTAGATCTGACCACAGTGTCTCTGTCAGAGCGACTAGTCTTGCATTGCCAGACTGTTGCCTCTCACAATTTCCAAATGCTTCCGTCATGAGTAAGTGATAAAGCGGAGGTGGAGACTCCTCCCCACTTGCGTTTCGTCTTTACAGTCGCGCAAATGTATCCTAATATAAATATAAATCATTTAAGCTTACTGCTTAGTGCTTGTGCAGAAGGGAGTTCCAACTGCGCCTCTATAGCCTATGGCAGGCCAGTCTGGTGCATCTCAGAGGCAGGACAGCGTACATGAGAAAAGGAGGCACTGGAGCAGCTCAGACAATTTAGGCCCTTAATTTATTAACGGGGTACAAGTAATAAGCAAGAAAGTACTGCCGAAGCAGACAACCCGCAACACTCCAGGTTAGAATAAAGTTCTTACGGTGCAAGGCTCGAATATACAAGTTGAAATGAAGAAAATGACGGCACTCATTGTATGTCCTTTTGATATGAATTTATTTACCTCTGACGTTGATAACGAACGCGTTTCGGCCTGTGTGGTCTTCGTCAGCGTTATCTTGACGAAGGCCACACAGGCCGAAACGCGTCATTTTCTTCATTTCAACAAGTAATAAGCGACAACGTTTCGATGTTTCAGTTACATCTTCGTCAGGTACGACCTGCATGTCCCACATCTTAAATGGTTGCCATTCATGCAGGGGCCTCTACATAAGTGGCACACATGACAGAATAGTGGATTTGATATCTAAAGATATCTCTCTTCCATTTTCAGGTCCTCCATCATAATAATAATAATAACTTGAATTTATATAGCGCCTTTCAAGAAACCCAAGGACGCTTTACAAAACAAAAAACAAAACAAACAAACTAGTTGCCAAAAGCCAGAGTGAACAAATGTCTCTTCAGTGCAGACTTGAAAGAGTCCAATGTAGGAGTCTGACGAATCTCCAAGGGGAGAGAGTTCCAGAGGGCAGGGGCTGCTGTATAAGCATTCTACTGTGAAGCCAAGCATGTTTAGCAATGATGACTCAATGTTCTCCAACATTGTTAAATGAAAACCATAGAGAGGTGTTCATTCTCGAGGTCAACTGTACCTTTGACTACAGCCTGGAGGAAGCCTTTCGAACCAAAGTGCTGAAACATCAACAGCTATAGAGTGGGCCATTTCACAGTTATAGGCTACAGATGTAAACCTTTAGTTCTTTGACAGCGTGTGCATGTGCACAAGTTGGTTGTGAGGGTCCTACAAATGGCCGGCCTCTCCAAAAGGAGGGTGGCAGGCAGTTAGCAAGGTACTGCTCAGAATCAGCCATTATAGGAAGCCGCTCAATTTGGAGGATGTGTCGTTTCCTCTGTCCATGATTTACGTCAAATAACAAGTATGTCAACTATACTGTATACTGTATGTAACAAACTAACAATGTTTGCCTTCTATACACTTTGTAACTAACTGTTCTCCTGTTGTCTGACTGCACTGGCAGTGTTTATGTCCTTTGTACAAGGTAATCCTGTACTTCTGATTATGCAGACATAAATAAACATTTAAAATGTGTGCGTGTGTGTGTGTGTGTGTGTGTGTGTGTGTGTGTGTGTGTGAGGAGCGTGCGTGCGTAATGTTTTTGTCTTACTGTATCATGTGAAGGAGACTGTGTCCTCATTGCACCTCTGACTGGCGCGCACACAGGCAGGCGCGCACACCCACACACCCACACACCCACACACACACACACACACACACACACACACACACCCACACACAGGTTCAAAAGGAGTTGTCTTACCTAGAAAAAGAACAGAGAGAAAAAAAAAGTGTTAACACATTGACTGCGGATCACGACATTCCCGACTTAAGTCATGAAGAGATCTTTCCCTGCGGATCACGACATTCCCGACTTAAGTCATAAAGAGATCTTTCCCTGCGGATCATGACATTCCCGACTCGGGACTGTGGAATATTTTTGGACACCATTACAATGGATCATACTATTTTAACTCATTGACCGCCATCCAGTGTTGGGAAAGTTCACTTTCTACATGAATAAAAATGATGATTCAATTTAGAAATGGTTCATAGTTAATTATTCAAATTATTTAACTAAAGTTCATGGTTCCAAAAATAAACTATAGTTTAGATATTACTATACTTTTTAGATATGTTTTTATTTTATTTTTCTTCTTTTTTTAAACTTATTGCTACAGCCCATGTCCATATATATATAACCACAGACTTTATTCCTATTGGGAATAAAGTCCAAACCCTTTAAAAAAATATATCACATTTGGGGGGGGGGGGGGGGGGGGGGGGGATATATACCTTTATTGAAAGGATAAGCCCCTTGAGATGTCACATCTCATTTTAGAGGGGGTCCACAACACAGATACACTGTACAATACAGTTCACAAAACAATACAACAGTATAACCATACATACAAAAGAAAAGAAAAGAAAAGAAAAGAAAAGAAAAGAAAAGAAAAGAAAAGAAAAGAAAAGAAAAGAAAAGAAAAGAAAAGAAAAGAAAAGAAAAATAAAAGCTCTCCCAGAGATAGCTCCCACCCCACTGTTTCAACCCTAAATAGCAGAGTTCATAATGGGAAAAATATACCCATTGCACAATACAGCCATGTTACTAAGCAAAAAACAAACAAGCAATACCAGCATGCGCATATGATAATAATGAACAGCAGCACCGAACCAGCAGGGAACACAGATGGAGTTAGCCCCAAATATCCCATTTGCAATGTGAAATGGCACCGAATCCTTAATCCTTTGCTTCTGTCTTTATGGGCCAACTGAAAATAGCTGATCTACAAGCTCACAACGTGTCACGGACGCGACACGTTGTGAGCTTGTAGATCAGCTATTTTCAGCACGGAACAGGTCGTACTACGACGACGAATAAAACAGGCTTCACTGTCACTGTGGGAGCCTGCATGGGAGGGAGGGAGGGAGATGTATTTTGTGGGCCGATTGCAATTGAGGCGATCATGTATGGATACATAGTACTCCTCGACCCAAAAAGACGTGCTGGCCATTGGGAAATTCGGGACAACTCCCGAACGGCCGGTCCAGTCCAGGCCGGTCTGGGCCAGCAATTTTTTTTTGTAATTAAAAAAAAAAAGAAAAAAAATCATATTTAATACAAAAAAAAAATCCCTTTTGTGTGTGTCTTCTGTGGCAGGTATAAACATGACATCCATGGACAATGTTTTTAGGTCACTGTAGGACCTAAAGTGACCTAAAATGCACTCGCACGCCCTTGATTCGTCAAGGGCCTTTGGCGGCGCGCCATCAGTTCACCGGCACGCAGCCTTTGGCCGCGCGCCTAGAGGGCCTCCGCAACTCCACTTCCCGGGCTGAATTATGGGCCCACCACGTCCCTGGACATTATGTTTAATCAAACAACAAGTTCACCTCAGTGCTTTGGGTCAGGAGTCGGGACATGTTCTGTGTCTGCTGTCTGCGTGCCTGACTGGATCATCATCCAGTTACACTAGATGTGCTCTGAGTGCTCCCGTGAAAGTGCATGGCTGAGAAAGATTAGTTAATTTGGTGTCGGATGTGGGCTTATTGGTGGGATTTCCGCTAGATATTAAGGCCCGTTTATGGTGTATTTTAGCTGGGGTTTCGCCTGGAAGGCTTTATTATGGAAACACTAACTCTTGAACAAAGTTGAACTGTGAGAATGTGACGCCAGAAATGAACGTGTTCACTATACCGTCCATCAAGTAGAAATACAGTACGATCAGTTCATGTTCACCCAAAATTTGAACGGGTTCGTGATACGATCGTTCTTTGAACACGTTTAGGGACAACACTGTCGCCATCTAGTGGTGACTCAGAGTGTCGCAGGCCGCCACACAAATCAATGGGCGAGGCTCTTAGATTGAAAGCCGTTTTAGAGTGTCTGCCCTGAGACTGGGAGGTCAGGGGTTTCATCCCTGGCCGGGTCCTACCAAAGACAGAGTGCCTCCCTGCTTGGCACTCAGCATCAAGGGTTGGATTGGGAGTAAAGGCCTATTCATAGTCTGGATTTTCGGTGGTGAGCTGACCACCGCTCCGGTGGTGAGCTGACCACCGGAGCTGAAATAACGTTGAGCGGTGGAGAGTAAAAACAGAGAGAAGCGCTGGAGCGGTGGCGGTGGTTTGCTCTTCACCGCGGCTCGTGACGTCATGTTGTAGTTCGGTGGTCACCTAACCACCGAAAATCCAGACTATGAATAGGCCTTAAGTCCTCCCTGCGACATACTAGTGTCATGTCCAGGGGGTGTACTGCCTCATGCTATACAGAAACAGGAGATAGGCTCCTGCCCTATGGGCCTCACGCTATACAGAAACAGGAGATAGGCTCCTGCCCTATGGGCCTCATGGCTACAGAAACAGGAGATAGGCTCCTGCCCTATGGGCCTCATGGCTACAGAAACAGGAGATAGGCTCCTGCCGTATGGGCCTCATGGCTACAGAAACAGGAGATAGGCTCCTGCCCTATGGGCCTCATGGCTACAGAAACATGAGATAGGCTCCTGCCCTATGGGCCTCATTGGCTACAGAAACAGGAGATAAGCTCCTGCCCTATGGGCCTCATGGCTACAGAAACATGAGATAGGCTCCTGCCCTATGGGCCTCATTGGCTACAGAAACAGGAGATAGGCTCTTGCCCTATGGGCCTCATGGCTACAGAAACAGGAGATAGGCTCCTGCCCTATGGGCCTCATGGCTACAGAAACAGGAGATAGGCTCCTGCCCTATGGGCCTCATTCATGGCTTGGCAAGCAGGGCTCCAGCGTGCGACCTATTAAGTCGCATATGCTACTTCATTTCTTAAGGTGCGAGTTCAAATTTAACGAGGTCGCACCGGTGCTACTTATTGCTTCCACTCCCCGCCTCAACCAGGAGGCACGGGCGACTCCCCGCCTCAACCATGAGGCACGGGCGACTCCCCGCCTCAACCAGGAGGCACGGGCGACGGGCGTTAGTGCGATAATAAAATATGACTTTCTTCTGGCTCATTCCGCCGAGTCTCGCCTCGGCCTCTCTCTCTCTTGCTCCCTCTCTCTGCCCGCCTTAGTGCCCGTCTGTCTGACTCTGCGCGGGAGGCATACTATGGTCCGACGGAGCATTGGTTGGACATGCGTCCGCACCTCAGACTAGCGCCTGCTCCCGTGCTTGCGGTTATGGTTAGGTTAGGGTTTGAGGTGGGTTGTCGTGTTTCGGACCAATGACTAGTCGGACCAAACACATGCACTCACTCTGCACATGTCACGTACAACGCGGCGGCAGCGCGCTCACTGATCAACCCCCGCAAAAAAACAAAACAAAGATTTCAGCAACTCAGCCATGCACTTAAGTTTCCCTGGAGTGCACACTCGGCACACATTTTACAACTGGATGATGATGCTCGCGCTGAATCCACGGAGACAGCAGACACAGAACATGTCCCCAAACACTGAGGTTAGGAGACAGCAGACACAGAACATGTCCCCAAACACTGAGGTTAGGAGACAGCAGACACAGAACATGTCCCCAAACACTGAGGTTAGGAGACAGCAGACACAGAACATGTCCCCAAACACTGAGGTTAGGAGACAGCAGACACAGAACATGTCCCCCAAACACTGAGGTAAACTTGTTGTTTGATTCAACATAGAGTGCCACCGAAAAATAGCTTCCAATACCTTGTTATTTTGCGTCGCGTAGCACTGTGTGCTACATACACGATTGCCTCGGCCAACAAAATACATCTCCCACGTGAAACCTGGTATATTTGTCGCCTCCACCACACATTGTGAGCTTGTAGATCAGCTATTTTCAGCACGTGGAAATATGCAGACTGAGACGTTCAGAAACTTTTCCCTTCACATGTTGGGGCTTCATTCCATATAAAGACAGAAGCAAAGTGGGCAAGGATTACGAATTCGGTGGCATTTCACATTGCAAAAGGGTGCAGGAAGAGTGGGCATAATCAATTGATATTAAAAAGGTGTCAAAAGGCGCAATTGGCGATGGGTTAGTTAAGGCGGATTTTCATGAAATGAAACGACGATCGCGGCCGGGTGGTTCTTCAGGTTAGTGAAAAAACAACGGCAGTCAAATGGGGATTACGATCAATACATCCTGCAGTCTAAAGTGTTAAAGGGGAATTTCTCCCTAAACCTTTTTTTTACAAAAGTAAGTTTATAATTATGTATATTGACCAAAAAAATAAATACAAATAAAAATAAAGATATAGGGGAGCTGAAGCAGCAGAAGGAGCTGGAGCTGCTGCTGGAGGGTTCTAACGTCAGCTCACGTAGACCAGGAAGAGTGCAGTGTCAACAATGCATGGAGTGTTGCTGTCACATCATCTAGAACAGATGTAAACAAAAAATCACACCCGTGTGAACTGTAGTGGCAGAAAATACTACACTGCCTGGAGCAAGGCTTCCACCTGTTGATTGTCTGTCAAGATGACCTATTCTTACCCAAGACCCATGTTTGACCATGTCCACTGACCACACCTCAAATGTATTTGTGTTCCTTCACTGTGTATAAGAGAGATTCATGTCGACAGCTAGGGAGGCTTGCATCCGTGCACCTCCCTGGGCTGGTACAGACCACTCCTTGTAATAAACGTGACATTGTTTCAGTCCACTCTCTACCTCGATTATTTCTTAAAGTCTCTGTTAGGAGTATTAATAATCCCACGACAATTATGGCGCATGTGAGCGGCGTGTTTCTACTGTCCGTCAGCATTCTCTTTTTCAGATGAGAGCGTTGTGCATATGGATCTGAGATGCTGGTCCGACAGGGACAACACCTAAACGAACTTTGGGGTAAGAGTGTTTTGACTCAATGTACAACATTTTGTATTTTGAGGCTGTGTTGTTAGAGATGCAGCCGTACAAAGTACTAGTTCATCGTATTTAAAGGAGCTGGTGACAGTCCCTCCTCATCGTATTTATCGTATTTAAAGGAGCTGGTGACAGTCCCTCCTCATCGTATTCATCGTATTTAAAGGAGCTGGTGACAGTCCCTCCTCATCGTATTTCATCGTTGCCGAGTGGTAACAGTCTTTCATAGACATTTATATAGAGAAACTATAGCCTATATCAGTAGGATAGGGAATAGCATAGGAAATCATACAGACAGCGTCCACCGTTATTTTCTTTCTTTTCTCTCCTGTTGGGACCAAACAGCCCACAGGGAAGATTAAAAGAGAATGGTGAAACAGCAAATTGTATAATGAGATTAATTCATAGGTTCTGGTAACGCGTAAGACTCGAGCAGCAGGTATGAATGTGGAATGTGGAATGTGGAATGTTGAGTATGGAATGGAAGTGTGTCGTACGTGTGGATGAACGGAAAATACTATTTTTGTAAAAAGTCAAATGGTGATTTCCTAGTATAAATGTGGCGTTGTGAACAAGTAAGTATGAAGAATGTAGTCCTGGTATTTTAGTTAAGCGTCACCACCCATGGTTAGTAGGACAGCAGTTAGCAGTTGTTAGCGGCAGACTCAAAATAGCAGGTCTACCGGGACGCACATCCCAGTAAGTGCTGTCTTGTTGGCAGTATAGCAGGCTAGATAATAGTAATGGTTAATAGTAGGGTTGTTTTAAGGTCCGAGTATTCAAAGTAATTAACAAACAGTAACGTGGTTAGCTGATCATCATGGTCGTATATATATTGTCTTATTACGTCTTATTTTAAATGTAATGACAATATAACAATTTCCCAGAGTCACGGCAAGTTGAGTGTAATTGTGCTTTGTCACTTTTTATATTTGGACTAAATAGATAGGAAAAATTATACTCAAAGCATGAAATGTATAGGTAATTAGTAACTCCTTACAATAGGTAATGTTTGTAACTGTCATCGTAGTTTTACCCAGTCAAGATAGGAACCCCTGTTTGTGTTAAGTAGCCCCGTTCTTCTCCCCCACCATTGACAGCAGCTGCCCTGAGTGGCCACACATGGAGTCTGGTGAGTGTAAATAAGTCTATTATTACAGTAATATGAGTGGTGGAGAAAGGTTCTGAAATGTGTTACTTATACATACACGATATAGGAATACTCTGTAGCAAGTAAATGTCCAGAATTCAAATGTAGGCTTAATAGTAAATTAGTGTTAGCTGTGGCTGTATTTAAGAAACTATAAAACTAAAACAATTTAGCAGAATGTCTCATTTTTAATTATAAAATAACTGTAAAATAAGCAGATCTACGAGCTCACAATGTGTTGTTCTTGTAAATTAGTTATTTGCAACATGGAAAAAATTTATATAGGGCTGGAGTGGTTAATGTATGATTTGTAATAACCATAATCTACACAGTAACCAGTAATTACAGTATTCAACTACATGCGTATGAGTATTACGGTCCCATATACTGACAGGTCATCCATTAGGGAAGACATGGTTTGGAGTTGTGTTGAGTTGATCATATGGACAAGCGCAATTCCCTCATGTGTGAACCTAAAAAGTGAGACACAGAACTCATACGTTAGTGTGAGTGACGTGCAATTAGATATGTAAAGGGTATTATTGGCCAAGTTGATTCACCAGACATATAAATGAGTAGTACTGTGTTTTGCGTAACCTGGGTACTGCTGGACCATTGAGTGCACCACTTGTCACATCGCACGATTGCTAAAAGAGAGGTCAATAAGTCACATGTACAGTCAGTAGACTGCTTCCGCACTTTGATGTTTGAACGATATATGCATGTGTTGGTTTGGGGCCCAACACACGGGAAAGGACTGTTTTCCGAAAAGTGACATTTTGTGAACATGGACGTGAGTGACAGGAGGCACTCGGACAGAGGGACAATGGAGGATTTTGTGAAAAAGGAAACATTCCAGGCTTGATGGACTAATGATTGTTCTTTTTCCTTTCATGTGATTGAACACTGGGCATCACTTGAGGCGGTGTGCGATTGTGATTTGGTGGTTTACGTTGGTGGTCTCGCAGTGACTGGGTGAGTAAAGTGGCATATGAGCCTAAGTGCTATTTCTTGTCAGCATTATGGATAAGCTCCCCTGGGCCACAGTCTCTTGGCGTCATTCATGGTGTTGATTTCGTCACCTCCGTTGGTGCATGGTGACGGCGTTGACATTGTTGGTGCCTAAAAGAAGCAGTTTTACGACGGGGGTAACAAGACACTGTCTTTTAAGCGGGGGGAATCGTCAAGCTTGATGAGATACTTTTTTGGCTTGTCAATATGATCATACAACTTTCCTATAGTCAATAGTCTATCAGACAACTGAATTAAGGGAGTTTTAGGACTCACAAATCTTGTAGTAAATTGGTCTTGATTCAAACGTAATATTAATGAACAAATAGGTCAAATCAGACAAACCCACAGCCAAATAGGGGGTGATTCCCTATGTAATGTTTAATGCAGAGTGGTCAATGGCCACTCAGAGACATCATGCAAATAGGGATAAAGAATTGGCATGAGCACACAAGGTTCGACTTTATACATTGACTAATTATGTAGATTTAAAATGCGTAAATACTACTGTAGCACCCTTAAACAAATAGGTAATATACGACATAGATATGGAACAGTAAAGTAAGAAATAAGTTGTTGTTACGGAAACGGTGGATGGCATGACGTCATGTCTCCCTCCCATGCGTGCCCAGGAGCACTGAAGAATATATATAACACAGGCAGATAGATACCGTATACTACTGAGTATCTCATATTGTAAGTAAGACTCACATATCAAGGGGTACCTAAATCATTGGGCTTGACTAGTTCACCAGCCCCCCCAACGCCTAAGGCAAGATAGCATAGGCATTTTCAGTTCAAGTAATGTGTGGGACACGCAAAATGTAAACTTGTCCGCAGAAATAGCCTGATCACAGCTGTTAAAATAACAGTGGGGGCTCATATTGTTCAGTTTTCAGTTCAGTTTAGTTTCTCTAATTTAAGGAGAGTTTCACAGCATGACATGTCACTTACGCCAACCAGGTGTCCATTTGCACCCCTCCTTTCAGAGTAGCAGTGTGATTGACAGGCATCAGTGTTTGGGGGGGGGGGGGGCAAGAGAAGGTCCCCTAATAGTTGCCTTTGTCATAAAACATTGTCTCTGGTCAGCAAGATGTGTAAATTAGACTTTAGACCAATGTGAACCTTTACTGTCCTCTACGAGGACTGGTGATGATTATTATTCTGGATAACTCACACTCATGGCAAATGCCCTGTTGGCTCATTTTTGTAGTCAACATTTACCTAATACCTCTCCTACCTCACTTTATTCAGCTAGAGATCGTGGTCAGGCATTTCACTTAACTATATTCTTGATTCCAAGCAGTGATGTAAATAGATTATCAATGTAATGAGTCCTGGGATGCAGGAATGATTTTGTAAATAAGTCAGGGGGATCTATCAGTCCCATGTCAATAACGTTAGGAGTTATATTTTGCCATTTTTACAAAGTGCAGCATACTCCACAGTTCAGTAACATAGCGTAATACACACATGCACTGTCACTGAGGGTGCATGGTTACAGCTGCTGTTGCATTGTAGTCAGTCTTTTTCCTGTATGAACAATGGTCAGATACCTGTGCAACCGGATTTCTGAATCCGATTGAATATGGCTTGTAATATCCCAAAAAGGGGCGTAAACAGTTGTCGCTTCCAGCCGGCATCCTTGTTTCAGACAGGGACTTGTCCATGCAATTATGTGACGGAGGAGGACTTTAGAAGGAAGGATTTTTATTATCTGGACTTTCCATCAAACAATCAAGCAGCAAGCATACTGGTCAATTAATTAAGACGCATACACATTTGTATGATAAGCTATGAGGTTCAATTTGAATGTCTAGTTGATCATGGTGTTTATTTATATATCAATAAATATATCAATAATAGTGTAAACCATATACAGCAGAGTCATGTAAATACTAGCATTTTATTTTAAGAAATCAGTTGAGTGAACCCGTGGATCAGCTATTTTCAATGAACAAGATGTAACAGTTTAAAACCATTTAACCAAGTCGGCCTTCCTACTTACCGGAGAAAGTTTATTGTTAGTGTGTGTTTTTCAAAATGTATTCCTAGATGTGTTTATCCTTAGTTTATTTCTTTATAGATGTGAGATCATTTTATTTGAAGTTAGGGGAAAAAAAATGTACCGAAAGATAGAAAAGGATTTTTAAAAATAGCAGATCTGCGTGCACAAAACATACCTAGCACGTTGTTTCAATTATAGATAGACTGGCAGGAGGAAGTGACGAATAGGGTAAAATAGCTTAGTGTTAATAGGATGTTGATGCTGTTAAATAGCTTAGGTAATATTAAAAATGTTTAAAGTAAAGCGATGGTTCTAGCAATTATGAGCAATTCTATGGATAAATTCTATCTATATCCGACAGAAGTGCTCAGAGGGGGGACATGTATAGTTTAAGAAGAGTATAGTTTATGAGGTATAGTTTAAGTTGAACATAATTTAATTCAAATTCATTTTAAGCAGTGGAACATAATTTAATTCATTACATAATTTAATTCAAATTCATTTTTCCTTCAAATTTCCCTACAGTTCATTTACATTCTTGAGTCTATGGCGACATATTGTCAAACCTCTAAAACTACATTCAGTAGGCTGCTGAAACAATAAACAAACAAAACCTCTACGGCATTTTAGATTGCATGTCAAATTGTAGATGTACCGAGTAGAATTGCGGGCCCACATTTTGTCTGAAAGATCTGATGAGTAAATTAATGTTATTTCAAAGGACCTGGCCTCATGTCGCCTATTTTGCTGTTTACAGTAACAGAACACGTACTGCTTGTGAAGAGTTGGTTCCACTCAAACCAGTAGTAATAGCAGTAATTCAGATACAGGTACAGGGGAGACTAGACTACACATGGGGAAGTTCTTTCACTCAAGTACTACACTATATTTAAATATTTAAAAAATACTGCAAAACCATACACACACACATAGTGCAAACTGACATATGAGGAAAGTACCCAGTCCACATATTCTATACAGTATAAGGTCCAGCGACCACATTCTAACTTACCTCAAACAAAGGGTAAAACGTAGGTAGTCACAGCAGCAGATTACATGTAAAATCTCATTCCCCATTGACCATTCAAATAATTTGGCCAATAGCTTTTTGAAAAACAAAAGGTAAAAGGAGAAAAAAAAAGGTAAGATGTTAGTGTATGTAAAATAGTTTGTTTTCATGTTCTCGGTCAAAACCGGTTTAAGTCACTCTTAGTGCACGTCTGTGAACGTATTATTGTTAGAAGGAAACTTTATGCGTAGGTTCCCCCAGTGATGAGTAGTTCGTAGGCGGGGTCTCGGCTCCACCTGCAGAGTACCACACATGCACACAGCATCCCCAGCATCTGAATTGCAGCAAATGTTAGTGCAGCCCAGATGACATACATCATGATCTCTTTTAGTTTCTTCGCAACTAGAACTTCACATCCCTCCGGGTAGAGGTCTTCAGTATGAGCAAGAGATCCAGTGCAGGCTTCTGTATTACTTTTGCAGCAGCTAATGGGGACGCTGTTGTTTTTAGTTTCATTAAACCAGCGAGTGTTCATCCAATCCGAGTAATTGTGGATTCCGCAGCACTGAAGCTGTCTCTGCACATAGTCGATGGCACGGCTCGGGGCATCACTGTTGGTGCCATTGTACTCGTCATACACGTTCCGGATGGAACCGTTAACCTCATCTTCAACCTTTGCTCTGTAAATATATCCAAGAACCACCACAGCCACTTCCGTCATGAACACCAGCAGAAGGATGATCACAAACGTTGCAAGTCCACAGTAGCTCTCTCGTACTGTAGCACAGCATCCAATGAGTCCAATAATGAACAAGAGGGCTCCGACAGCGATGATGGTCACAGCAGGGATAAAGGTATACACATCCTCAAAGAAGTGGTCATAGTCATCATATGTGATGAACACATAGGCTCCAACATAGCATAAAATACCAGCTGCTGCCCAAAATATCAGATTTAGAAAGACCAACACCGTCTTTGACGACGTTATGCCGCACTGCCCCATGCCTGATACTGAGAAGGAATCCAGTATTGCTATACAAGTTAAAAGGCTTTTCTTCTATTCAGACATATTGTCCTGGCCCGCTGACATCCCGATACCCCGACCGACCGACTGAACCTCTGGATGTTTTGGTTTGAGCCAATTAAGGGTCCTAGCAATTACGGGTCCTAGGGTTGTCATGTCAACCTAACTAGGTAACATTAACTTGTCTTCATGAGGGGCATGAAATCAGGTCACCAGTCTAAAAGAAATTGTGACAACAAGAGTGTCTGTGACACATGTAAAAGGAAGCAACCAAGTTAAGCAGACAGGTGGGGCCCAGCCGGGGGTCAAGTGGCGACCTATGGGTTAGGCCACTACACAGAATTGGTGTGATATGGAGCGAAGTAGAATGAAGACCTACGCAGTGGCAAGTGTGGAGAATGAATGACCCGGGTATGTGTGGAATGTGATGTTTATCGGGTAGGCCTATAAGTAAGTAAAATGTTTTAAGGTATCACTGTGTACAACAGTGTTATTTTTAGGTGAAGTCATTCTAATGAAAATTGTTCTTTCCTACTTTCCAGGACTGGATGGTGAATCAATGAGATGGTCTAAATGTGTTGACAACTTAATGAATATCTTCCTTTCCCAGTGTGCATGGCATGGTTAATATGGCGATATTGACTAACTCACTAAAAACTTAGAATAACTCGTCTAGGAAGAGTGTTGTGATACAATGCAATTACAGGAGGAAGGACAAAGGGAAAAATGAGTATCTATAGACATTGCATCGACAAGGTAAGAACCCACTCACTCCCACACGATCTCATACATTATTGAAATATTTGTATTGACAGGAGGATACTAGTAGTGATGAAATACAGTGTAAAGATGCAATAATGTGTAACCTGTCAATATAGCTAATAACCATAAGAGAGGGAGTTAACCATACATCAGACTGTGAAAGATTGTGATCAACTGTGATCAAGATAGATCTTAATAAATTCCTAATTATGTACTATCATCTGGGGAAAAGTATAGAACAAATGTTTTAGAATAGGGGTAGTGTGTTGTTTTGTTTTTTTCCAGCTCTGAAATCCAATAAATTAAGAGAAACATATCAGGAGATGTGTTTAAACAAGGAAAAAACAAACAAACAAATGAAGACAACCAGAGAAAGCACTGAAAGGATTTGGGTTTGTATGATGGGTAAATATACACACATACATTGACGTCAGTCTAGTGTTATATGAATTACAATTTAGGCATTTAGCAGACGCCCTTAATCCAGAGCGACTTACATTAAGCAATAACAAAAAGCATGGCATACATCACATGTATAAAAACGTAACATTGGAGTATCTATGTAAACTATACATACTATACTATATAATATATTATACATGTGTACTATAAAGTGCTATGACTACATAAAGTGCAATTCTAGAGCTGTCTACATAACAAGCTGAAGCTGAAGACAATTAATGTAAAATACTACTAATAATAATAATAATATTGAAATGAATTTTGTATAACCACCTTTTTAACCACGGTGGAAATAATTCAAGTGAACAAAATTACCTGCAAGTTGTTCTCCCTCTAAGAAAACCTGACAGACATATAAATATGTCACATGGGCCAGTGACACCAATGAGAGCCAAGCCACATCATCATGTCCGTCCAGAGACTCCAGACGTCCCTACAAGGCCCACACGCATTCGATCCCCGCAGTCAACCCCCAGTGACAGCGATGGGAGCCGGATAAAGACGAAATACTGGGCCCACCATGGGGAAAAAAGACTAAAATGCCATGCCACAACTTGTGACAGAAACATAAGGAGAGGAGAACATTTGCATGGAGGAAAGAACCACGGAAAAAGACTACACCTGATGCTGGCTTATGAGTGATCGCTCAAGACAAATCGAGGGTCGTAGGTTGGAATTTCCCAATAAGAAGATAAAGGGTTTTCGCCCCTACCAGCCATCAGAAGTTGTGTGTAATAAAAAGAAAATTATCATGTGGGTGAACATTGAATACACTTAAATATAAACCTTTCTTACTCTAGGAGATAGTCCATATATGTCATCTTTTTGTAGTAAATTTGCAGACAGTATAGTATCTCATGTTCCTTGGTATAAATTAATATTAGGAATTTAATTTACATATTTGAAATGGCGGACTGTAGTGGCAGAAAATACTACACTGCCTGGAGCAAGGCTTCCACCTGTTGATTGTCTGTCAAGATGACCTATTCTTACCCAAGACCCATGTTTGACCATGTCCACTGACCACACCTCAAATGTATTTGTGTTCCTTCACTGTGTATAAGAGAGATTCATGTCGACAGCTAGGGAGGCTTGCATCCGTGCACCTCCCTGGGCTGGTACAGACCACTCCTTGTAATAAACGTGACATTGTTTCAGTCCACTCTCTACCTCGATTATTTCTTAAAGTCTCTGTTAGGAGTATTAATAATCCCACGACAGAACTGAGTGGTGTAAGGTTTTATATAGCATGATCAGCTCTGATCTGACGTAATTAAATCACACCCGGATGTGATTTCACAACTGGCTTTTTTTGTGCAGAAAAAATGAGCATGGTTGCTACGGTCATCCAGTTCACCCGGGTGTGATTTAATTACGTCAGAAATTATTTTGAACATAGCAACCATGCTCATTTTTTTCTGCACACAAAAGCCAGTTGTAGGAGTGGTTTACACCACTCAAAAACAATTGCGCGATTGAATAGGAGTTCTAGCGTTAGACCCCTCCAGAAGCAGCTGAAGGACCAGCTCCAGCTTCAGCTCCCCTATATCTTTATTTTATTTTATTTTTTGGTCAATATACATAATTATCAACTTACTTTTGTAAAAAAAGGGTTAGGGAGAAATTCCCCTTTAACTTTGGGCAGTTCACTGCACCCTGCCACTGACACTACATGTATTATTGTATCTTCAGTTACTGCTGCCATTTAACAGCCGGTTTCCTGTGTAATTTATCCCCTAACATTTAACAGAAATTATACATCACACACCACACAGGGTTAAATGTATATTCAGTGATTTCACTTCATTCAAATATCACTTATTTTTTGATAATCCTCCCTACTATAGAGTGGGCTGACCATATAAGGAGTTCCTCCCTGTCCCCAGTGAGCCCCTGGGGTAAAAAAAAAACCTAGTTTCAGTTTTGGTGGCGGGTGGCAAAGCCTTCATCCAATCAGGATGAGAGGGGCCTTCCTCCAATCATGATCGAGTGTGGGGGCGGGCCTTGGTGCACATGCTGTTACCGGGAAGGACTGGGTGGTTTTCCAAATCACTGAATGCTCCTTTAAAGTTTGGAATCACACCTCTATTATTTAAGTTTCAGATCAGGTTATTTGGAAAATGTTTGCCTCCTGTTTCTTTTCACACAGTGCTTCCTGGTTCTGGGCGCGCACGCACGCACGCACGCACGCGCACGCGCACACGCACACACACACACACACACACACACACACACACACACACACACACACACACACACACACACACACACACACACACACACACACACACACACACAGTAAAGCAACGTCCTGCTATACCTCCTGCATTTTGTACTGTAATTCTACAGCACGCAGGGCCAGCTGCGTGATATTCAACGAGCTCTTCCAAACTCCAACACTTACAAAAATATCACCTGCAAGGCTGCACGAAATGTATATTGACAGAAGGTATAGCTCATAACATGTCTATGGTGGATGAAGTACCAAAAGTACCAAAAGCTAACCGTAACATTTTTAAAAATTCCTTCATACCAAATGCCATTAAGGCACTAAATTATACCATGTCTCGCTAGATTTGTTTGTTTTTCCAATGTATTTGCCACTGTTGTCCTGCACTTTTTGTTTTGCCATGAGAAAATAATTGTGTTAAGTGTTGTTGCTGTTGTTGTAACTGTTTGTTTTTTACTGTTGAGACCGAAGACAAATTTCCACACGTGGACAATAAATGAAACTAACTAACTAACATGTTTATGAAACAAACACTTTGCAGATAGAAAGAGAATAATTCGAGGTTGTTTGCTTGTACTAGCTAGCACCTAATAAAAAGGCTTAAAACCCATTTTGGGCAGGAACCCCTTTTGGTGTCAGCATTATGTTATGCTTTAGCTATTGAAAAATAGCAGATCTACAAGCTCATAGCGCGGCACCGAGTGGCGCGCTATGAGCTTGTAGGTCTGCTATTTTTGAAAAATCGATGAAACATAGCTTTTTCAGAAAACTGTCAGGATTTAGAAGACATTTTTAGAATCTGATCTCAGGTCAAAATGCTCCAGTGTCCTCTCCTCCTTCTGCTGGACAAGTCAAGGTTTTCGTACAGCTGCAATGTTGGTGAGTTTGACGTTGTTTAATACAATCAGACAGGACTTTTCTGTTCGGATGTATGGGCTGTAAAATTGCAAATTGCGGCTAGTTGCCACCTTGACATTAACTTAATGGTATAGTCTATGGAATCTCTTTGGCCAAGCAGTCAGAGAACGAAGGGCTGTCGAGGAGAGTAAATCCAATGTCAATCTGACCAGTACTGTAAAATTGTAAATAAGAGTTTTTGTTGTGCTTCATTTTTATCACAATTCTGCTGGTCTGTAAAAAGGTTTCGTTGCGTCAAGGATTCTGTCTGGCGATTGTTCTGTATTTTGCTATTTCACTTTTTTTTCTTTTTTCAAACTGTGCCTTTCGACAAATACTAGAGTGTGACATTAAATTTGTTGGCAGTGGTGGGATTTGAACCCACACCTCCAGAGAGAACTGTTGGCAAATGGCAAAAACAGCACACAGCACGGTGTGTGATTTTCCAGCTCAGCTGCCTGGCAGCCTCGCGTAGCGCCAGCTCTCAATCTGCCTCCATCCATGCAGTGACATCAGTAGGGCTGTGATAATGCGAGGCTAAGATGCTGCGGAGCTGTATTTGAAGCATCACTGGTATTATCAGGATGGAATGAAAGTTGAAACGTTTAGTGGAAGGTCATCTTTGTAATTTCTTCCAATACAGTAATCTGTTGTTGTGGCTGCATCTGCACTCCTATAATTGTCCAAGTCAAATGCGATTCAGTTAAACAGTTTCCATTTGCCGACGTTCCTCCCTCGGCTGCTGATGAGTCAGACTCCAGCAGGAAAACTATAAGAGAGTCAAATGGAATATAAATGTCTCATTCCATTACATGTAAAGTGGTCCCTTTAACCCATTTTGGGCGGGAACCCCATTATGTTATAATTTAGCTATTGAAAAATAGCAGATCTACAAGCTCGTAGCGCGCCACTCGGTGGCGCGCTACGAGCTTGTAGGTCTGCTATTTTTCAAAAATCATGAACATGTGGTGCAAATCTTTGAATATTATATTCTTTCAGAGTGAACGTTTTTAACTAAAATCCTTGCTTCTGGGGGTGTCCCTGAAACAACATATTTTCAGATGGGGGTCGGCGGCCAATTTCATATATTTTTGGGGGTCCTTGACATGAAATATTGAGAACCACTGATATAGAAACATGAGGTTTTTCAGAAAAAAATACATTTTAAAAAATACATTTTTTAAATGTCGACGTCAGGCCTAAATGGGTTAACACAGTGAGGCAGTTGGCAGGAAAAGGATGCTCTATACTGTACCTCTTCTAATGAATGCTATTATATGACTGGTGGTAATAACACAATTAGCCAATTAGATGCAACTCATTTACAAGGTGGGTTTATATGAAGTAAATGACTTACAATATCATTCACTATAAGCCTATAATCATCTCCCTATAAATGAAGCCAGCAGCATGAAGGATACATAATTAACGACATATTAAGATGAAGATTTATGCTAATAATGTAATCTCTCATGACAGATTCAGAGCTCTGCAGCTTAACGGGCAACTCCCGCCACAACGTGTATAGTTTGTTGTTAGTAGGAATGAAAACAAAGATGCACCACCGGAAGACAATATTGACGACATGCCAATTACCATCTACTGTTTCTACTACCAGACAGCGGCCTTGTGGTTAGAGTGTCCGCCCTGAAACTGGGAGGTCGGGGTTCGATCCCCGGCCGGGTCATACCAAAGACTGTAAAAATGGGACCCAATGCCTCCCTGCTTGACACTCAGCATCAAAGGGTTGGATTGGGGGTCAAATCTACTAATCAAATGATTCCCGAGCGCGGCACGGCTGCAGCTCACCGCTCCTTGACTGTGGCTCACTGCTCCAAGAGATGGGTCAAATGCAGAGAACAAATTTTCACTTCGGTAACATGTGTAACAAATCGTATGACTTTGACTTTTACTAGTGCTTATGAAAACATGTGCACTGGTTTGTGTTAAAATGCATTACCAAAGCAATGCGTTGATCACAATGACCAGGATTAAAAACAACAAAAGCACGCAGATAGCTGCAGATGCAGGGAAACAGCAGAGAGTTTAGCAGCAGGGAGGAGGAAGCCACAGGAAGGGTTTCATTCTCTTAGGAGAGAATCAGAGAGGAGCAGTGTTGATTTCGTCGACTAAAACCAAGACGAAAAATGTTCGTCGACTACCTTTTTTCACTGACGAAAACTAAATGGAAACTAAATGAAAACTAAGCTATGATGACTAAAACTAAGACTAAATATATTGACAATTTCGTCAACAAATAAAAACTAGACTAAAATGTTAGGAAGGGACTAGTGGACAAGAGATCCAGTATGAGTCATTTTACACTTGGTTGCATGCTGAAAATAGCCGATCTACAAGCTCACAACGCGTCGCAGCGTGACGCGTTGTGAGCTTGTAGATCGGCTTATTTTCAGCATGCGTAAAATCAAGTCATTACGACGGCACCAAGGCCCGCCAAAATACATTTTAGTCGACTAAATCACATGTAGATTTAGTCGACTAAAATCTTATGACAACCAGTCGACTAAAACTAGACTAACAATAAAACATTCCGGGTGACTAAAACTAAATGAAAACTATTAAAGAGACTATGACTAAAACTAAAATAGAAATTTGCTGCCAAAAACAACACTGGAGAGGAGGGATAAGGATTTGTTTCTGAAGCTAATTCATATTAATGACCATTTACAGCCGAATACAAACATTCCCTACGACACTATGAGCATCCATTCTGCATGCATAATGCTGTTGTGACTCATTCTGTTGGCTGGGGAAATAGTATGAACAACAAGACACAACTGTTCTGTTCAGGAGAGTACAGAGTAGTACATATGCCTTCTCTGAAGGCCCACAACCCCACGCATACTCCACTTTTACCACCGCGGTGGTTAAAAGAAACGACAGGACGACGTCACTGAAGCCATGGTGATAAGAGAGCTCACCGCGCTGCTCCAACACATCTCTCTGTTTTTGCTAACCGAGTGTTATGTGAACCATGACTAATCTCACTGTGTTTTCGTTAGTCTCACATAGCCAGAGAATCGGCAATGATCTGCATGCTCATTATGTCTGATATCTGCTTAGTGACGATTCCGGTGACATCTGACTCAATGAATGGTCTAACCATGAATTTTTTTTTAAATTAAATTAAAATACTTTCTCAAGTTTCTCACTGGTTTTCCCTGTGGTAAAACAGACCTATGTAGCCTAGACTATTTTGGGCGGGAACCCCTTTTGGTATTTTAAACATTATGATATAATTTAGCTATTGAAAAATAGCAGATCTACAAGCTCGTAGCGCGCCACCGAGTGGCGCACTACGAGCTTGTAGGTCTGCTATTTTTGAAAAATCGTGAAAATGTGGCGCAAATCCTGACAGAAAACTGTCAGGATTTAGAAGACATTTTATAAAATGTTGAGGTCAGGCCTAAATGGGTTAATTAATTGTAAATGTAAGAAGTACCAATACCATTTTTACTTCCCGATACCGATTTCGGTACCCACAATGTCATCGGTCGATACAGAATCCGATACTTCCGCTGCCCGCTACGTGGTATAGCATAAGCACAGCTCAGCCTTGCCAGCCATTGAGTCTCGTGGATGGACGAGGATGCACACGGAACGATACAGACTCTCTTTTATGCCAACTGCTATCAGACTATACAATGCCAATGCATAAGAACTTCCTTCCCCCCCAAATGGCATATATGGTCCTTGGTGGTGCTGGTCTTGTGCTGGTTTATGTCCATTTGTGTCTGTTTTGTGTTTTTGTCTGTCCAGTAGTTTTAGCTTTCTACAGTTGGAGGCCATCGATATTGTCCTTTTCTTTTTGCTGAGGTTTGCGTGATCTGCGCAAAAGGACAGTTAACCCATTTTGGGCGGGAACCCCTTTTGGTGTTTTAAACATTGTTATAATTTAGCTATTGAAAAATAGCAGATCTACAAGCTCATAGCGCGCCACCGAGTGGCGCGCTACGAGCTTGTAGGTCTGCTATTTTTGAAAAATCGTGAAAATATTTATTTCAGAAAACTGGAGGATTTAGAAGGATTTTTTTAAATTTTGAGGTCAGGCCTAAATGGGTTAAATGATAAGGGACAATATCGGTGGCACTCAACTGTATGTGTCACATTGTGCTGTTGTAACGCTTCAATTCCCCCTCGGGGATTAATAAAGTATATCTCATCTCATCTCATCTCTCATTGTAACGAGCCTCCGTTTCATGTCCGGGTTATCAGGGAGGTGGGGGCTGTTGTTTTGAGGAGTGATCGTTAGCATTAGCACACGCTGTTTACCTCTCGTCAGAAACGGTTACATGTCCGGAGTGATGCGAGACAAAGTCACAAGTGAAATCCGATCATCGGGATGTGCGACGGCTCACCGTGGACAGCGCTCGAAGCTTTAGAGATACAGGGCTTTGAAAATCTTGCTTTTAACCTATTTAGGCCTGACGTCGAAAATAATTAAAAAAAAGTCTTCTGAAAGAATATATATTCAAAGATGTGTTGCTGCATTTTCACGATTTTTCAAAAATAGCAGACCTACAAGCTCGTAGCGCGCCACCGAGTGGCGCGCTGTGAGCTTGTAGATCTGGTATTTTTCAATAGCTAAAGT
The DNA here is from genome assembly GCF_951216825.1 of Electrona antarctica. Taxonomy (NCBI): domain Eukaryota; kingdom Metazoa; phylum Chordata; class Actinopteri; order Myctophiformes; family Myctophidae; genus Electrona; species Electrona antarctica. The sequence continues at coordinate 45,270,654 of NC_136794.1, forward strand.
ATAACATAATGCTTAGTTAAAACACCACAACGGGTTCCCGTCCAGAGATAAATGGGCTTGGATGTACAAATCCCATAGCTGGTGGGGACGGAGGCATCGAATAGAGGTAAATAAAATGTCATATATGGAGTATACGGTTGTCTACGAACATGTACGTAGTTGGCACGTGCCGTACCCTAGCCTAGGGGTCCAAATATGTTCGTAGATGGCGGAAAAATAATTAAATCTAATCTAGGACAGTGGTTCTCAAAGTGGTGTCCAGGGACCATCTAAACATTAGAGTTGTGTAACTCTGAGAGTGTACAAATGGAACCAAATGGACCCTTATACAGCTCTGTAACTTTTCCCATGGTACAATTTACAATTCAGGCATTTAGCAGACGCTCTTAGTCCAGAGCGATTTACATTAAGCAATAACAAAAGCATGGCATACATCACATATATAAAAAGTAGTTATCATGAATCATGCGTAAACTAAGAACGTAACAGTGGAGTATCTATCTATGTAACCTACACATACTATACTATATAATAATACATGTGTACTATAGTAGTGCTATGACTACATAAAATGCAATTCTAGAGCTGTCTACGTAACAAGCTATAAGTCTGTTTAAAATACTATCTAAGTCTACATAATGTGCTATCTATGGTATTGGTAGCTGGATCTGTCAGACAGAGCAGCTTCTCCCGTGTGTCTTCAACGCCCTGACTTCCACAATATTGTTTTCTTCACTTTCCAGTTATTTATTTATTTCTAGGCCTACACTTCTCTTTTTCATTTTGTACATTTCTCTGCTTTCCCTTATCTCATATTATAAACTTGTCATGCTACAGTATATGCATCTCATCCACAGCCCCACTGTTTGCTACACCACCTGCATTGATTTGAATTACATTTTTGACATTTGATTTACATGATCAAACATTAGCATTTTGGTTCCACAAGGAACAGCGGCTGCAGTGCATCATGGAAGGAGGCGTCGGCGCTGACAAAGCAGCAGAATAAGAATTATCTCCACAAATGCCAGGCCCACACTGGCATGACTAAGGAAGGCTACAGTGAAGGCTGTGTTGAATGAATTCACTATTGACACATTCAGCTCGCATTCAAATTCTAAGGAGTGGTGAACGAGAAAGACAGAAAACCACAAGTCAATACTTCTCTTCTGCCTAAAGCATCTGGCATGCAGAAAACACCTGGACCCTTGTTAACTCACCCGTCGCCCAGGACGAAGTTCTTTGTCCTTTCTATTAGTAACGCCCAGGACGAAGTCTTGTCCAAAAGACGAAGTTTATTGATATGAGAACGGATCGCATGGCTCCACAGCCTGGGAGCGCCTGTTGGGCAATCCTCGGTGTTGTGCAAGAGTGAGACGTCATCGAAAAACTCCCTCCCCTGTTTAGCTGATAAACTAAAATCTTAAAACGTTCATAACTCGCGATCTAAATCATCCTGTCTAATTATGAAAAAAGATCCTGTGTTAGACGGCGCTCCGCGGTCCAGTCGCTAGTCACGATAGATTTATTCTTGTCTCCCGTTGTTGTCGATCGACTCTAGAGTGGTGTGGCTATTGTTAGCTGCTACACACACATCAACAACTTCCGGTCCGTCCGGACAAGGGGTCCGTGTTTATAAATCGAATGGGCGCTATAATGTAATGGATTAAATAACCCTGAGCGATTAGAGTGGTAAAAGACATTTGCGGCAGCCGCTAACTATTGGATTTTTACTTCCTTACTCTGAATTTCCGGCCAAAACTATCATTCTATGAACTATTCAATCTAAGAGCCTCGCCCATTGAGTTATACTAGACCTGTAGGTGCCCGTCGGCTACTGGCCTACTTGAGAACGATGCAACTTGGGAACCTAATAATACCCGTTTTAACTGTCTGTCTGTGTCCCACATGGAGATGGAGCTCTCTGTATCTGCCTGTGTCTGAAGAGGGCAAACTGACTGACTGTGAAAAGTGGACTGGTTAAGTAATTTGTCAGGTGTGGGGTTGCCATGGCAATCAAGTGGCTGAGGCAGAGGCTGGAAATTGCACAGGTGAGGGGATTTAGGGTGATTAGGCCCACAGGCAGAGCCTGAGCAGAGCCTTTTGTGGTGGTTCTGGAGAACCGTGGGTCCGACCGACTCGATACCGGGCACTGCACTCCCTCTGGGGGTGTGGAACGTGTGCGTCGAATATGAAGTCGGTGGGGCAAACGGTTCTCGAGTTACGTGCATTACAACCGTACACAGACAAGCAGACACGCAGAGATGTGGCGCATTTATAGTAGGATGTGTGGCGGCCTGCGCCACTGTAAATTACCACTAGATGGTGGTCAATGAGTAACGTTATTTTTCAGCCTTAACCAGATCCCGACCGTGGACGATATTATCATCAGTCAGGAACTGAAAGTTAGTCATAACACCAGAGGCACTCCACCCAGCGAGCGGTGGCTAAAACCTGGCTGGCAGAGGGGAGGTAGGGCAGAGCTGAGTGGTAGAAGACCCAGAGAGGAGGTAGGGCAGAGCTGAGTGGTAGAAGACCCAGAGGGGAGGTAGGGCAGAGCTGAGTGGTAGAAGACCCAGAGGGGAGGTAGGGCAGAGCTGAGTGGTAGAAGACCCAGAGGGAAGGTAGGGCAGAGCTGAGTGGTAGAAGACCTGAAGGGCTGGCTGGCAGAGGGAAGGTAGGGCAGAGCTGAGTGGTAGAAGACCCAGAGGGGAGGTAGGGCAGAGCTGAGTGGTAGAAGACCTGAAGGGCTGGCTGGCAGAGGGAAGGTAGGGCAGAGCTGAGTGGTAGAAGACCTGAAGGGCATGCAGGAGAGCAGTTCCAGGATGCTGTCAAGGCCAACTGAGATGCCGTGGGCTAGTTGAGCAAATATCTGTGAGGTGAAGTCACAAGGTCTGAAGCATTAACTATCACTCTGCCCACAGTTGACAGCACAGCACCTGAAGTATAGGGCTATAAGCTTTAATACGAACTAAAACTAAATAATCATAGAGAATATGGCCATAGTTTTAGTCCTTGTCAATAGCCAACATTAATTGGCTATGCTGATGGATTCAGGGGAAACCCCTTTCTGGTACAGTTTGTGGTGAAAACTTTATTTTTCCCTGCCTTTATCTCCTCCCCTTCCCCATCTTTTATTTTTGTTTTTTGTTCTTGTAAAAACAACACGGTGGGAACTATGCACAGAAAACAAATTTCACCCAGAGTTTTACTTAATTGTAAAACTGTGATATGACAATAAAGTTCATTCTGATTCTAGCATATAGGAGCAAAAGATAAAATTATATATTTTTTAATTTTTAATTCAAAACAGGCCGATTCACTTTTTGGCCTAGTATAACCTTTGAACCTTTTGGACGGTCATACCATCCAAAATCTGTTTCCCTTTCTCCCTGGACCAAAGACAAAGTGTGCGCGCCGATTGGTGTACATTTTGGATAATATCTGTATGAGTAGTAGCAAACTAGCAAAATATGTGTTTTGAAGAAATCTTTAAAGCATAAATTGGCGGGGCCTTATGAGTTAAGTTGCGTTATGAGCCAAAAAGTGAATTGACCCGTTTTATTTTTATTTTTTATTATTATTTCATTATATGTTTTTGGCTAGAATCCATCAGTAGGTCCTATAAAGAAGCCTCGTGAAATTTTCATTAATTGGCATATGCCGCTGGACAATATGTTTTCTATAAAGTTTCATGTTAAACTGTGTGAAATTCTTGGTGTCACACGTCTCCGAACATGAGAGGATTTTTCGACAGTTCCCTAGCAGGTCAATTAATAACAGCTAATTAATGGCACACATTTGCAAGGCTGTTCAGAGATCTTATTAACCCATTTTGGGCGGGAACCCCTTTTGCTGTTAGCATTATGTTATGCTTTAGCTATTGAAAAATAGCAGATCTACAAGCTCATAGCGCGCCACCGAGTGGCGCGCTATGAGCTTGTAGATCTGCTATTTTTGAAAAATCGTGAAAATGCGGCACAAATCTTTGAATATATATTCTTTCAGAAGACGTCAGGCCTCAATGGGTTAACATTAGGCTGAGGCATCACAGTCAGCCACCAAGCTGCTGAATTAGATGAAACTTGGCAACACAATAATTAACTAATTGATCTCAAAATGTTTTCCAAGGACTGTTCCGTCATGAGTCCATGAAAGGCTCCAGAACACAGAGCTCCATAATTAAGCCATTTAGGCCTGACAGTTTTCTGAAATACCTCATGTTTCTGTGTCAGTGGTGCTCAATATTTCATGTCAAGGACCCCCAAAAATGATATGTAATTGGCCACAGACCCCATCTGAAAATATGTTATTCCAGGAACCCCCCAGAAGCAAAGATTTGAGTTAAAAACGTTCGCTCTGAAAGAATATATATTCAAAGATTTGCGCCACATTTTCACGATTTTGAAAAAATAGCAGACCTACAAGTTCATAGCGCGGCACTCGGTGCCGCGCTATGAACTTGTAGATCTGCTATTTTTCAATAGCTAAAGTATAACATAATGCTTAGTTAAAACACCAAAAGGGGTTCCCGTCCAGAATGGATTAAGCATGCAGTCAATGCTGCAATCAACAGAGTGAAAACAAATGCTCAAGCTATTATTCATGCGAAGCGTTACGATGACAAGTGCCAAGGATTTCAGGACAACACACCACACACCAAACTAATTCAAAGGCATTCAGATGACATGAATAGTGCAGTCAACCATGTCTAGCCCATTTTGACCTGAGATCAGATTCTAAAAATGTCTTCTACATCCTGACAGTTTTCTGAAAACTGTCGTTCTTCGATTTTTGCAAAAATAGCAGACCTACAAGCTCGTAGCACGCCACTCGGTGGCGCGCTATGAGCTTTTAGATCTGCTATTTTTCAACAGCTAAAGCATAGCATAATGCTAACACCAAAAGGGGTTCCCACCCAAAATGGGTTTTGGGTGACAAACTACGAACCATTCCACTCAGCAGTGACGCTTCTGTTACTACACATAGCTATAATTATTAATTGTATTAATTTTATTCTTTCATATAAATGTAGGATAGGCATTTATAAGCTTTCAGCTTCAGCCTATTCCTTTTGATCGCCTCCATATTGTTATTGTAACCTTTGTGTTGTCAAATAAGTTGTATTGTTACTGTGAAGATGATCAAATAAACTAAATTAAACTCAAAACAAATAATTTCACTTCTCCAGTAAAGCTGAATTCTAGAAGGTCATAATATGCTAGACGTATATCCTGGGTAAGAAGCACCAAGGGGAACGTGTCCATCATCGACAGTTCATGTCAGTTCATGAAGTCTCCATTGACTCTCCTACCGGAAACACACCCACAAAAAAATCAATGAAGTCAAGGCTTCATGGGGTCACGGGTGTGTACAGCAATTGATAGAAAACAAGTCAGTTTCGGGGGTGAACTATATGAAGCCAACACCACTCAACAACTCAACACATACTAACTGGTTTGCGACAGCTGCATTTCCATGTACAACTAGAAACACTACTTGGCAGCCATATGCATACAGCAACACAATAGCCAAATTCCAATATCCCAAATCTCGGCCACTCGCACACTCACACTCGGTCACTCCAGCATGGTGGTGGTGTTACTGTGAAATTGGTGATCTGCTGAAATATGTAACAATCGTGTAGACAATCACATAATGTCAGTGTCCGAATGTAAATCGTTACAGTTTGTTTATTAGCAGAGTTCAACCTGGCGGTATTTATTCCACCATAACACCACGATGCTGGAGTGATCGAGTGTTAGTGAGCGAGTGGCCGAGATTTGGGGGTATTGGAATTTGGCCAATGTGTCTGTCCAGACTCAATAGTATAATCATAGTATCCATCATATAGTGAATGGAGACTATGAAGGAATTGAATGAACATGTTTGTGAGCCGGTCACACTAACCTTGACAGATTGATTGATTGATTGATTTAATGCTTTGCTAGAGATAATTGCAAACTGCACAAGGTACATTACATTCAGACACTTAGGCTATAGAGCATCGCAGTCCCGCCCCCTTTCATGACGACGCCAGGCCCAGGAAATGATTCCCAATGCATTTTTCCCATAGACATTTCACAAAGTATTTATTTAAAGACGGTTACGCCGCGGACAAAGCCAACTCGAGTCGTGACAAATCATGACGACAAACGCAATATTTTGGACCAAACAAATAATTACAAAGAAGAAAAACAACAAAAAAAGTGTTTGAACCTGCCGTTTTTTTCTTCTTCTTTCTAATTCTTTGTTTGGCCCAAAAATGGTGTTTGTTGTCATGATTTGTCACGACTCGAGTTGGCTTTGTACGAGGCTTAAAAGGTCTTTAAATAAATACTTTCTGGCCCAGGCGGTGGCGTAACCGTCTGGGCACCCGACTGGTAATCCAGTCGCAGTGTGCCGCGGGTTCGACTCCCGAGCCCGACACGGCCTTTACTGCATGTCTTCCCCCATCTCTCTCCCGTTTCCTGTCAGCCTACTGTCTGTCCCTTCAAAAACCAATAAAAGGCGTAAGCCGCAAAAGAATATCTTAAAAAAATAAAAATAAAATAAATACTTTCTGAAAAGTCTATGAGGAAAATGAACGGGGAATTATTTCCTGGGCCCTGGTAGGGGGCGGGACTGCGACACTCTATACTAGTGAATGAAGACTATGAAGGAATTGAATGAACATGTTTGTGAGCCGGTCACACTAACCTTGACCGATTGATTGATTGATTGATTGATTTAATGCTTTGCTAGAGAGAATTGCAAACAGCACGAGGTACATTATACATTCAGACACTTAGGCTATAGGCTAAAAGGATAACACAAAAAAGTCCTGGGGACTTGTTTCCATTGTGGTCCTGTATTCAATGAAAGTAACACTTTTTTAAAGGACCACTTCACCAGTTTTCAACATATCTTCATATAATAGGTCCTCACTAATAATCAAGAATGGCGCAATTTTGTTCTACTCAGTCTGTGTCTCATAGGAGGGCTGTGGGCAGTTCAGAAACCGTCTTCCAGTGACATCATCAATGGGGAATACAAGCTAATAGAAACTGCAGGCTTTCTAGTCCTGAAAAGTTGCAATGCGAAAATGGAAGCCATCGTTCTCACGATAATGACAATCTAAACATTTTTGTAAAAAAAGATTGTTTAAAACAAATCTGCCTAATGATGATTGGCACTGGAGGACGGTTTCTAAACTGCCCACAGCCCTCCTATGAGACACAGACTGAGTAGAAAAAAATCATGCCATTTTATCATGATTATCAGTGAGGACCTATTATATGAAGATAGTTTGAAAAGTGGTCCTTTAATGTTGGCAGTGAATGCCATCTCCTTGCTATGCCTTTATCTCCCCTTGCGGTCTCCTCAAAGATGTTTTTGTTTTCCTCAAATGGATGGTGTGTCAAGTCATTCTACAATTTGGTATCAGATTAGCAGAAAGCTAATTTCCCCAATGTTTGTTCTATGGGTGGCACCGGATCGTTGTAGTCACTCACTCTGTCACTCACTCTAAAAACACATAAAGACCCACCTTTTTAGACAGGCCTTTGTACCATAGTGCTGGATTGATCTCTTGATTATTATTATTTATTTTTTACCAGAGCCGTTTGTTCTGTTGTCTCTTTCGTTTTTTCTTTATTTTTCATTATTCTTATTTTTATTATTAATATTACTATCGTTACTATTGATATGTTTTGCTTTTATTGTTGTGAAGCACTTTGTGACTGATGTCTGTGAAATGTGCTCTATAAATACAATTTACTTACTTACTTACCCCATTTTGACCTGAGAAAATATTCTACAAATATCTTCTAAATCCTGACAGTTTTTAGAAAACCCAATGTTTCTATGTCAGTGGTTCTCAAACATTTTCATGTCAAGGACCCACAGAATTATATCTATGTGTAGGGCGACCCCCATCTGAAAATATGTTGTTTCAGGGACCCCCCATGCAGAAGCAAAGATTTCAGTTGAAAACGTTCGCTCTGAAAGAATATATATTCAAAGATTTGTGTCACATTTTCGAGATTTTTCAAAAATAGCAGACCTACAAGCTCGTAGCGCGGCACTCGGTGCCGCGCTACGAGCTTGTAGATCTGCTATTTTTCAATAGCTTAAGTATAACATAATGCTTAAAACACCAAAATGGGTTAATACTTAATATCATTGTGGCTTCTAATATGTTTTCACTCTTGAGTTTGTGGCATATGCCACACACACACATTGCATTCACAACGAGGCTGGGACGGACGGACAGACGGACGGACGGACGGACGGACGGACGGACGGACGGACGGACGGACGGACGGACGGACGGGCAGAATGCCTCCGGATGTGCCTGTCTGCCAGTGGAGGCATTCATAACAATGTGCTGATGGGCCCAGAATATTGTGTGAAGTGTGGGGCTGCTCTGAAGTGGCCTGAGCAGCAGACAGATGGACTGTTATTATACAGTCATCCATTTGCTGATGCTGACATCAACTCCATACTGGAAGAATATAGCTGTGGGGCTTTTTAGTATGCTTCGTTCAGCATTGCTCCTTGGTCTCTCTCTCCCGGTAACGGCTATATTATTATTATATACCTACACACCTGGATGCTCCCAGTCTAAAGGTTGAGAGAGAGAGAGAGAGAGAGAGAGGCAAGATCTACTTTAAATAAACTATTGCATTATACAGACCAACACATAACCATGGTGATGTGTCATATTTCTGTGATAGATTACAGAAGGTAACACCACACGCACGAACGAACGCACGTCAATGTTGGAATGTGAATGAATGAATGAATGAATGAATGAATGAATGAATCAAAGCACAAATCAGCACAAATCCAACATATTAATAAAACCAAACAATAATCACACCCATGTGAAATGAGGGGCGCTCTTGTCATCGTACATCAATTTATGTTAGCGGACATTTGAACATTTAAATGTTCATTTGACATTGAACATTTGAACATTGGACATTTGTTCCAACCCGGCAGGAACTGGGGATGGCATCAAATGGTCAATTTGATGTTTCATTTACGTCATATTTAGCGGAATTCTGACATAATGTCTCCGTTCATTGTCAACGGCAAATCTTGAGACGTGTGGGGACGAAAAGCTGTTTATAGAAGGGGTTAGCGCCCCTTAAAAATATATATATCACACTCATGTGAAGTGAGGGGCGTTCTTATCATCATACATCACATTCCGTGGTCAGCAAATCAAATCATCACAAATGTCATTCCTGCCAATCACTTTTGGCGTCTTCACTTTTCTGCCCTCACTTTTATCTGCACTTTGCTCAGCCAATCAAATCATGCTATAGGGGTGATCAGCCAATCAAATCATCGCTATAGGGGTGATCAGCCAATCATCAGCCAATGTTTGTGTTCACACCAGAGTAATCTAATAAGAGAGTGGTGACACGCTTTGATCTCGCCGCAAAGCGGGTGCCTATGGGCGATAGTTCCAAACATTTCTCCTATGGCTGGAACTATTCCATTGAGATAGAATGAGCACTTCCGCATTCCATTGTTACAATGAGAGTCAACGGGAGTGTCATTACTCTCTTTTATACTACTCTGGTTCACACAGACCCGGAAAGCTGGGCATATAGGAGGGGCTAGCGCCCCTCAAAAATCACACCTGTGTGAAGTGAGGGGCGCTCTTATCATCATACATCATCTTATTCTGGCCAAATTATTGCAATTTATGTCTTCACTTTTCTGCCCTTTTCATCCTCAATATGTACTTTTCTCAGCCAATCAAATCATCTTAATTCCGTGCTCAGCCAGTCAAATCATCGCTGTTATTCACACGTGCACACACACAAAGCTGGGAATAGGAGTGGATAGCGCCCCTCAAAAAGATGATGAAGCCATCTATGCAATCAATTAGATGGTTTAAACTGCAACAAAAATTCATATATGTAGTGTGTGTGTGTGTGTGGGGGGGGGGGGGGGGGGGGGGGGGGGGGTGTTCCCCCTGCTTCATCTCTGTCTCAGCTAAGGGGTCTTTGGCCCGAAAAAGGTTGAAGATCCCTGGGTCTAATGGAAACTATATGAAGTAGAGATTCACAGACATTTCCGCCAGAAAAAAAATAAATAAATAAAAAACAGGTAATAAAGTAATTTAAAGCAGAAATAACATGCATTTTAAAACTGTTTTTAGTATTTAATATCATATTGTCTATGTCCCTCAAACCTATTTCTAATGGTTTGAGCCTCAATCACCACTCTGATATAACCAGTCCTTGTCATTTCTTTCTGGACTTTGAAAGCAGTTTTAGCTGCAATACCACAATGTCCTGAGGTGGTGGGGGTGCTGATATGCAGATTATTTAATAGTTGAGTCATTATAATACTGCATGCTAGATAAAACCAGGCTTGTTTCCATTCCATGCCAGCTTGGAAAATCAACAATGGCGGACATTGTAAACAAAGTGGAAATGCGAATTTGGAACTGAAGACTGAAGAAGAGGAGGAATTATACAAAGTATTGTGACATTGATGACATCACGATAAGGACAAAATCAGTTGAGCTGTTCCTGAGAGCAATTTCTATTAAAGCACCCATATGATATGTAAGCCTGATTGTTCAAAATTGGTTATTTGTGGGGATAGAAAACATACATTATGGGAGCCCCAAAAACACAAAATCAATTTGAATTTTCGTTGAATTTTTATGTTATAGGTCCTTTAAAGTTCAGTGTTCGGCCGAATGACTAATGACCAAACACTTTGACTAAAACTGGATGCTGTGATGACATTTGCAATAAAAAAGAAAAAGTGGAATTTCCACACGATATAATTCAGCTCCCCGTCCTTTTTTATTTCAACCTATATACAGTATGCCTACAACAACGTCTCGCCCCTCCGGGCTTTCTCAAGTTTCACTTGCATGGGGCGGAAAGGGCGAAACGTTGTTGTATATACAGTAGGTTGAAATAAAAACGACGGGGAGCAGAATTATATTGTGTGCAGACATTCCACTTTTTTCTTCATTTGATTACTTTTTGGGTCCAGCACCGTATTTGAAGGGTGGGATGTAAATATTGTTTTCCGTCAATACATATGACATTTGCAATAGACTTTTATGAACCGATAATAAGAGAGAGAGAGAGAGAGAGAGAGAGAGAGAGAGAGAGAGGTATACAGTACACTATGTATAAAGAGATTTTAATATTCCACAGTGTGAGACTGGAGGCAGACAGAATGTGTAATTAATGACCATTGCATTATTCTGCTGTTTCCACACGGTTAGCACGATATGTTCCAATCAAATGGAACAGCATTCTCTCTCTTTCAACATGCTCAATCTATCGCTGGACTATTTTGTCGACATCCATCCTCCACATTTCACAGATGTCCTTTCAACTAACATCAATACCAAAATAAATCATATTAAGTTCTTAATTCATTGTGTGGGGACACACAAGTGCGTGGTGTAAAAGAGAAGAATTATGCTATTTATTATGTCCAACATCAGGGAAGATTGAAAGAGACAAAGATAGAATATAGTGAAATAATCAGTGGCTTAGCTAACCTCACATATCCAAAAAAATGTTATACTTTTCAGGATTCAAATACAGAAACAGTAAAAGTATAGCAGATCTACAAGCTACTGTAGCATACCTACAGAAGTAGGCCTATAAATGGTAAATGGTGCATTTATATAGCGCCTTTATCCAAGGCGCTTTACATAGATGTGCATTACATTCACCCATTCACACACACATTCATACACCGATTGCGGCGGAAGCCATGCAAGGTACCAACCAGCACATCGGGAGCAATTTGGGGTTCAGTGTCTTGCCCAAGGACACTTCGACATGTAGACAGGAGGAGCCGGGATTCGAACCGCCGACCCATGGATCATTGGATGACCTGCTCTACCTGCTGAGCCACAGTCGCCTATCTACACAAGCAGTAAAAAAATAAATCTACAAGTATGCTGCTACTTTTGATCATTTTGTGTGACGTATTTGTAAGACTGTCGAGCCCAGTGGTTCCCAAACTTTTTGTGTCAAGGACCCCCAAATGAACATTATTTTATTAGGCCACGGACCCCCCATTTGAAAACATATGCCAGTGACCCCGATAAGGGAGGATTTTTATAGCTCTAGCAGTGATTCCGAAACATATTAATTTCATGGACCCCCAGTTTCACACGCATTATGCTACGGATCCCCGATTTAATGGCATTTCTATCTCTGGTACCCCAATTTATATTGTAAAACCACTGTTAATTTAACGCTGAGAGTGTACAAATGAAACCAAATGGACCCGCTAGGGTGACGTACATACATGGAGAGGACAACAGAACAGTACAGGGTCTTGGTCCTCAGTCTCATGCTTTGCGATTATATATATAAAAAAAAAGAAAAAAAGGAAGAGAAAGGAAAAAATTTAAGATTAATGAAATGTTTGGTCTCAAATGTGATACATTATTGAATAGATCCATCCTGGGCTACAGTACAGAGTGGAGGATGGTGAGAGTTATGATCCACACGTCTATACCTGTCATCATTTAGAAAACGCACGCACGCACGCACGCACGCACGCACGCACGCACGCACGCACGCACGCACGCACGTACGTACGCACGCATGCACGCACGCCTGAGCTGCAAAGTGAGTACATTTGGAGGGGGGACCATTAGTCCTGCAAGCTCTCCATCACCTGTCAATCCTGCGGGACCCAAGAGATGGAGCACACGCACGCACACACGCGCACACACGCGCACACACGCACACACACACACACACACACACACACACACACACACACACCCCTCCTCTGGTAATGGTGCCTCAACATCAAAAATCAAATCATGCAATTTGATAATGAGAAAATGACGTATTGCACATAACACATGCAGCGTATACGGCCAGAGTGATGGATTAGTCTCCATAATTTACCGACCATACGACTAAATGTGACTACATTTGACTGAGGGACTGCCATTGGATTTTTTTTATTTCCGTTTATGGCATATGAAAGCAGGGAATCACAGCTTCAAATAGACATATTGGTTGTTTTTGGAGATATGGCTTATAGAGTAATGTCTTGCAGAAAACAGCGAGTTGAGAAAACAGGCTTGAAAGGTTCACTTCTGTGGTCTTTAACATTAGCTATAGCTAGCTAGCTAGCTACATGTTTAAGCATTTATTTCATATTTACATGTTGATTTCAGCTCTGACACTTACTTTTATATGTCTGCCTGTGCTATTAACTCATTTTGGACAAAAAAAAAAAGGTTCTCTCATCTGGTGAAAAGCTGGAGTGGGTCCGGGGGCACACCCAGGGGTCCTTGAGGGAGTTTCCAGGAGGTCCCCAGCAAAAGTAGTTAATCCAGCATCACACACATTTTGAACAATTTGGGATATTCCAAAATAGCAGATTAACAAGCTCTTGTATAAACTGGGAGCTTGTACATCTGCCATTTTAGTCGTTTGTAAAAATGGTACATTTAAGATATACGTATATCTTAAATGTTGAATCATTTTGCACTTTTTTAACACAATTTAAATCTCTTCTGGGGGTGCCTGCCACAAAGCATTTTCAGACAGGGAGCATGAAAACGTTTAAGATTTATTTCACACACAAACTTACGCCTATATTCACTCAAGTCACGCTTATGTTGTTTGTAAGTATGTCTATGCGTCATTACAGAGACAATGCTGGTAAATATGTGTATGATAGACAGTCTTTGTTACATATAGGCAGAGAATAAAATAGGGTGCATTTTGCATCCCAAAACGCAGTTTATGGTTAAGGGACGCAATAAAACAACAACCTCTGCATCCACGGGATGCACTACTGTAGTTGTACCGTACTGTTTTTTATTCTAGTTTATTTTGCTAGCTTTAGTTATAATAATAATAATTTCTTCTTCTGTTTTCTACATGAATATAACCACATTATAACCAGATACAATTAAATAGGAGTTAAATGGTGCAATTTGTAAAAAAATGGCAAAATATGACTCCTAACGTCGTTGAAGTGGGACTCATAAAATGTCCCTGGGACCATCCCTGCATCCCAGGAATCATTACATTGAAAACCTATTTACATCACTGTATACAGTAGGTACAGATCGCTTATTCAAGCCCATACGAGCATCCCAGTGGAAGCATTAACCCTACTCGGGTTGTTACGCCGACCAGCTACAGCGGCATCGCATGCCTCCACTGTCGGGGTGAGGAATGCGCCGCGAGCGGTGTGAGAGAGAGCCCAGGAGCGCGGTAAGCGCGGAGGTGTCAACGTCAGGCTAACAGCTAGCCCGCAAACGACCGGCTGTACCGTCAGTCCTGCTGGCGAATGTATATACGAACCCCTGGATGCACAACTGGACGAGCTGAAGCTACGGATGGCTGCTCTGCTCTGCGCGAGATAAGGTAAATGGTAAATGGTGCATTTATATAGCGCCTTTATCCAAGGCGCTTTACATAGATTGTGCATTACATTCACCCATTCACACACCCATTCATACACCGATTGCAGCGGAAGCCATGCAAGGTACCAACCAGCACATCGGGAGCAATTTGGGGTTCAGTGTCTTGCCCAAGGACACTTCGACATGTAGACAGGAGGAGCCGGGATTCGAACCGCCGACCCATGGATCATTGGATGACCTGCTCTACCTCCTGAGCCACAGTCGCCCCAGCTGGATGGATTCTCACTCCACAGAGCTGACAGAAAGCAAGCAAGCTAACTGTACCTGTACCTGTATGCCGTGTATTTGTACTGTATGTTATGTTGCACCTATATGTGTCTTTAGTACTGTGTAATGTTGTAGTTGTACAACTCAAGGGGCCATCCTCTCAATAAAATTCTGACAAATTCTGACAAGCTGAATGACTTCTATGCACGATCTAAGGCCACAAACAACAACCCTGCCCAGAAAGCCGTGCCACAGTCTGGTGAACCAGGCTCCGTGTCTCACCCCTACCAGTGTGAGACACGTTAACCCCCGAAAGGACAATATATCTGGGCGGGTACTCAAGAGACTGTGCGGAACAGTTGAAGGATGTCCTTACAGACATCTTTAACACATCGCTGCATCAGGATGTTGTTCCAAAATGCCTTTAATCTGCTACCATCATTCCAGTTCCAAAGAATCAAGGCATACACAGTGCTGCCTTGATCCCGCCTCTAGCTGCCGCTGATTGGCCAGGCCGTTTTGTGGCCGGAGCATCAAGTCTGGCTGAGAGTTCCCAGATGGGAGCAGGAGGGGGGGAACCCAGTGTACTCTCTGCTGCCCCATCTGGCGGAGTCAGGTTACCGTATCTTGCCTGAATGACTACCGCCCCATAGCACTGACACCCATCATTATGAAGTGCTCTGAGAGGCTGGTCTTGGAGAACATCAAAAGGGCCCTGCCCCCCAACGGTACCATCAACGGTGCTGCTGTGGAAAGGGTACAAAGCACTAAGTTCCTGGGGGTGCACATTGCTGATGACCTCAAGTGGTCCCACTAACACCTCAGCTCACACCAAGAAAGCCCAGAAACACCTGCACTTCCTGCGGAGACTGAAAAAAATGTGAACTTCCCTTCCTATATTTTGACATCAATTTTACAGAGGAACCATTGAGAGCGTCCTGACGTGCTGCGTCACTGTCTGGTAACTGTATACAGATGCCATCCCTACAGAGGAGACTAGGAGCAGCAGAGAAGATCACAGGTGTCCCCCCCCCCCCCCATAGCTGACATACATACAGGCCGATGTGTCAGGAAGGCCAAGAGCATAATGACTGACCCACCCCCCCCCCCCCCCATAGCTGACATACATACAGGCCGATGTGTCAGGAAGGCCATGAGCATAATGACTGACCCACCCCCCCCCCCCCCCCCATAGCTGACATACATACAGGCCGATGTGTCAGGAAGGCCATGAGCATAATGACTGACCCACCCCCCCCCCCCCCCCATAGCTGACATACATACAGGCCGATGTGTCAGGAAGGCCAAGAGCATAATGACTGACCCACCCCCCCCCCCCCCCATAGCTGACATACATACAGGCCGATGTGTCAGGAAGGCCATGAGCATAATGACTGACCCACCCCCCCCCCCCCCCCCATAGCTGACATACATACAGACCGATGTGTCAGGAAGGCCATGAGCATAATGACTGACCCCCCCCGACCCTTCTTCCCACCATCTCTTTGAACTGCTGCCATCTGGTAGGAGGGTCAAGAGCCTAGGAGGAAGCACCAGCAGCTCACCATTTGTGATTAGATTTGATCGAGGGACTGCCATTGGATATTTTTTAATTTTCGTTTTTTCATGTCATATGAAAGCAGGGAATCATAGCTTCAAATTGACATAATTGGTTGTTCGACCCACCAGTTTTGGAGATATGGCTTATAGAAAAATGTCTTGCAGGAGTAGTGGAAAAAAGACCAAGCAGAGAAAATGGACTTCTAAGCTTTAGTTCAGTGATCTGTGACTTTAGGGGACGCCGTTTTCCCTTCATTCCTCCATTAGTCAACCAGCAGAGTTGCCATGTCTGCTTATTATAATTAGTTGGCCTTGTTTCTAAAGACAAATAATGCATAGGCCTACTGTACCAATTTTATTATATTTTATAACCTGTTAATAAAAATGTATTTGACAAAAATAAAGTGTAGTTGATTATTTGGGCTTGTTTTTAAAGTATAGTTGATTATGGAGAGTTGGTAACAAAGTGGACCCTTATCCTGAGATGAACAGCACTTTATCTATGTTGCACTTTGAATGCATCAGCACTTTCTCCTGCCAATGCTGTCTGCTCTCTTTACGTTTTAAATTTAAAAGGCTTTGCCTCTTTCTAATGTGTCTATTGTTTTTAATTTAAAAGGCTTTGCCTCTTTCTAATGTGTCTATTGTTTTTAAAAGGCTTTGCCTCTTTCTAATGTGTCTATTGTTTTTAAAAGGCTTTGCCTCTTTCTAATGTGTCTATTGTTTTTAATTTAAAAGGCTTTGCCTCTTTCTAATGTGTCTATTGTTTTTAATTTAAAAGGCTTTGCCTCTTTCTAATGTGTCTATTGTTTTAATTTAAAAGGCTTTGCCTCTTTCTAATGTGTCTATTGTTTTTAAAAGGCTTTGCCTCTTTCTAATGTGTCTATTGTTTTTAAAAGGCTTTGCCTCTTTCTAATGTGTCTATTGTTTTTAAAAGGCTTTGCCTCTTTCTAATGTGTCCATTGTTTTTAAAAGGCTTTGCCTCTTTCTAATGTGTCTATTGTTTTTAAAAGGCTTTGCCTCTTTCTAATGTGTCTATTGTTTTTAAAAGGCTTTGCCTCTTTCTAATGTGTCTATTGTTTTTAAAAGGCTTTGCCTCTTTCTAATGTGTCTATTGTTTTTAAAAGGCTTTGCCTCTTTCTAATGTGTCTATTGTTTTTAAAAGGCTTTGCCTCTTTCTAATGTGTCTATTGTTTTTAAAAGGCTTTGCCTCTTTCTAATGTGTCTATTGTTTTTAAAAGGCTTTGCCTCTTTCTAATGTGTCTATTGTTTTAAATGTGAAGCATCATGAGTTCCCCTGTATGCCCAGTGTATATCGTGGAAGTGACAATACAATCTGATTGTTTGTTTGTTTGTTTATTTGATTGATTGATTGATTGATTGATTGATTGATTGCAATACCTGTGTGCTCAACCCTTTAACCCATTTTGACCTGAGATCAGATTCTAAAAATGTCTTCTACATCCTGACAGTTTTCTGAAAAAGCTATGTTTCTATGTCAGTCGTTCTTCGATTTTTCAAAAATATCCTCTGGTACAAAGGAGTAGATCAGGACCATAGTGTACCAACCAGCAAGATAAATGGTATCAATCAACCCACCCATAAAGGAGTGGTTCCCAAGATGAATGGTGTCAACCCACCCATAAAGGAGTGGTTCCCAAGATAAATGGTATCAACCCACCCATAAAGGAGTGGTTCCCAAGATAAATGGTGTCAACCCACCCATAAAGGAGTGGTTCCCACGATGAATGGTATCAACCCACCCATAAAGGAGTGGTTCCCACGATGAATGGTATCAACCCACCCATAAAGGAGTGGTTCCCAAGATAAATGGTGTCAACCCACCCATAAAGGAGTGGTTCCCAAGATGAATGGTATCAACCCACCCATAAAGGAGTGGTTCCCACGATGAATGGTATCAACCCACCCATAAAGGAGTGGTTCCCAAGATAAATGGTATCAACCCACCCATAAAGGAGTGGTTCCCAAGATAAATGGTATCAACCCACCCATAAAGGAGTGGTTCCCAAGATAAATGGTGTCAACCCACCCATAAAGGAGTGGTTCCCACGATGAATGGTATCAACCCACCCATAAAGGAGTGGTTCCCACGATGAATGGTATCAACCCACCCATAAAGGAGTGGTTCCCACGATAAATGGTATCAACCCACCCATAAAGGAGTGGTTCCCACGATGAATGGTATCAACCCACCCATAAAGGAGTGGTTCCCAAGATAAATGGTGTCAACCCACCCATTAAAGGAGTGGTTCCCAAGATGAATGGTATCAACCCACCCATAAAGGAGTGGTTCCCACGATGAATGGTATCAACCCACCCATGAAGGAGTGGTTCCCACGATGAATGGTATCAACCCACCCATAAAGGAGTGGTTCCCACGATGAATGGTATCAACCCACCCATAAAGGAGTGGTTCCCAAACGCTTCAGCTCAAGATCCGAAAGAGAAAACAGATGTTTTGCCCAAACTAGTGAAAATCTCACAGTGCGCTGCTTTGCACGCGAGCGCTGGTGTATGTATGTACACATCACCCATTCTGGACGGGAACACCGTTTTGGTGTTTTAACTAGGCATTATGTTATACTTTAGCTATTGAAAAATAGCAGATCTACAAGCTCATAGCGCGCCACAAGAGTGGCGCGCTACGAGCTTGTAGGTCTGCTATTTTCTTTTAATCGTGAAAATGCGGCACAAATCTTTGAATATATATTCTTTCAGACTACTTTTTTTTTTATTTCGACGTCAGGCCTAAATGGGTTAAATCTGTATTATCGAGCTAATCATTCTTCAGTATGGTCTACAGACACACCCCACACATGTGTGTGTGTGTGTGTGTGGGGGGGGGGGGGGCATCTTCAATGGCATGTATATATATATATAGTTTTAGTCATATTTATTCTCCTTGTATTTGCTGTGCTCTCATAATGATAATGAATGATTATAATGTAAGTTAGCATGCAAATGATTAAGATGAATAATAAGCCACGTCTGAGACCAATAGTCTCGTAAAACAGTATATTAGTGGCTGGATTGCTTTTTGAGCCTCTTGATTGGAAGAATGATATGATAGTGTATCTGATCACCCATAATCCCCTTGTTTCCCCCCTGGATGAAATTAATCATCTAGTATAAACAAGGTGATTAAGAGGTGTGTGTGTGTGTGTGTGTGTGTGTGTGTGTGTGTGTGTGTGTGTGTGTGTGTGTGTGTGTGTGCGCGTGCGTGCATGCTTGCGTGCGTGTGCGTGCGTGGGTGTGTGGTCGTGTGCGTGCATGCGTGTGTAGCACTCAAATTTATTTTACTTAAGTAAAAGTATCAATACTGCCATGTGCGGATACTCTGGCACAAGTAAAAGTCCCAAAGTAGACCCTTACAGGGTCTGTAACTCTGAGAGTGTACAAATGGAACCAAATGGACCCTTACAGGTCCATTTGTTACACATTATTTTGCACACATTTGTTACAATAATGTAAATAGTACAGTAAAGGTGGCCGTACGTACAGTCATACACTAGCCGATAATCGGGCATTTTTGACGCTCGGGGGGTGCCCGACTCAATCGGGAGCGATTCTCGGGCATAAATCGTCTAGTGTGAGTGAATAAAAGATCCAATCGTAATCCCTCCGATCTGCTCGGGGCCGCTCAAAGCGCGATCGGCCCGATCAACATCAAGAATGTTTGATATTTGCTCTGCCCCGCTCTGCCCCCACAACCCCCCTCTCCTTGTCCCCTATCCTCTCCTCTCCTCATCCCCTCCCCTCTCCCCCTCTCCTCTCGGGGCCGAGAATCGATGCGCCCGAGGTTTAAAACCGTGTAGTGTGTGCTGCATAAAATAATCGGATAAAATAATCGGGCCCGATTATCCTGTAGTGCAGGGGTGCCAAAAAGGTAGATTGTGATCTAGCAGTAGATCACAAAGGCTGTGCAGGTAGATCACATGACATTCCCCTAAAGAATATTTCATAAAAAAAAAGTTTTTTAGTTTTAAGATGTTGATATTCATTTTGTATTCATCTTTAGGGCCCCAAAACACACCTTAGAAAGCACTAGTGTCTATTTAAAACACAAAGTGTTTTTTGACGGGGGAGTCATATTTTGACAGCATAAACTGCCTGTCATAATTTCCCATCTAAGTATGTATTGGACAGTATTAAAGAGTGTTGCTGTGCACAAAAACGTTGGTAGCATTACAAATTAAATACAAAAAAAACCTACGTATTCCATTTCTTCCCCCTCTATTTCCCATTCCAAGTGCATTTGTAACGACAGCTCCGCTTCCAAAGCCCCCTCAGGTACATTACATATTTAAACTATTTTCAGCAATGGCTCTTGTTGAGCTGGTCATTTTGAAAGTAGCTCTCATGTCAAAAATGTGTGGGCACCCCTGCTGTAGTGTGTGGCGCTATCAGATTTCAGATTGAAAAAAATCGGCTAGTGTAAGGCCACCTTTAGTGTATAAAACAGTCATGCAACATCAACTGGAACATTCAAAATGAGGGATGTTAATAGTTAATCGTTAATCAATTAATCGTTCGTTAAAAAAATATTCAATGAGACTTAACAGTTATCAATTAATCAAACTGCGGTTCTATCATTGGGCGGTTTCCAGTGAATGTAATGTTGTCTGTGCACGCGCGTGGCCGAGGAACACACACATGTGGGCCGGCAAAAAAAAGGTCTCCCTCTGTCACGTTACGACCCATAGAATGCAGAGAGAGAAGTCGAGACCCAGGAGTAGAGGCACAGGAACGTATAGTCTTTACTAATAGCTTCAGTTCAACAACTTAGGATAGGTCGTAAGATGGAGTAGACGCGCTTTGCCACGCCGAAGCTCCCAAACTTTTCTAAATTACTATATAAGCCTCATTTTTATACACTCAGACTGTCCAGACTGCATTGATTTGTTTCCTTACATATTTGCGTTTTTGTTTCTGGCTGAACGAGCCAAAATGTCTACAAGAAGTAAGGATAGGAAGGAAGACTCTGTAGCTGCCACCGAAATGGCTACTGTTGCTAAGCTAATCGAGGAGATGAAAGCTTCCCTTACTCTCGAGTTCAGAACCGGCTTTTCCTCGCTTGAGTCCAAACTCGACAACCTTCAGATAACCGTTGCTGACCAGGGTCAGCGTCTGACCTCATTGGAAGACGGCTTAAACCATTATAGCGACAAGCTGGAGGAGGTTGAAGCCAGATGTGCGGCAATGGAGGAGAGCTATACTAAGCTAAAGTCCAAAATGATAGATTTGTCCTCGCGTAGCCGTAGAAATAACATAAGAATTATTGGGCTCGATGAATCGATCCAAAGTGACCAGCCCACTGACTTCTTTGCGGAGGTTCTGGTGGAAATTTTGGGCAAAGACGTCCTTCCTACACCGCCTGAATTGGATCGCTGTCACCGAGCGCTGACCGCTAAGCCAACCCGCGGATCCAGGCCTAGAGCAGTGATTGCCCGTCTACACCGCTACAGAATAAAAGAGGCTATAATCCGGGAGGCTCGTAAAAAGAGAGGACATCTGTCCTACAAAGGCAAACCGGTCCTTATCTTCGAGGACTACCCCCCTGAGGTCATGGAACAACGTTTTTCCTATCGAGATGCCATGGGCGCTTTGTACCAGCAAGGATTCAGGCCCTCGCTCCTCTACCCGTCGCGGCTCTTTATCCAGACCAAGGACGGCAAAAGAAAGCTTCTTGCATCACCTAAGGACGCTGCGGACTTCTTGAAGGCCTACTACAAAGACGCCGCAGCCTCGGTGTCGCCGGCGAGGGTGTCGCCGGCGAGGGAGGTCGAGGCGGACGTCGAGGCGGACGCCGAGGCGGACACCGAGGCGGACACCGTGGCGGACACCGAGGCCGACGCTGAATGATGGTAGTATCCTTACTGTGGTTAGCTTATTGCTAACGCTCGAACGTCATGTCTACCTCTTCGTTTAATTAAAGATTTCGGTTCATATGTGCGAGACTGTGAAGCTGGGTTATACCCGAACACTTAGGTATCTAATTTTGTTTATATGCCCCCTTTTTTAATTTATGATGACTCCGGTTTTTGCATCTGTTTTCATACTAGTAGGCGAGGCGCTGCCTCTCGTTTTTCCTTTATTTTTATTTTCTTTGAAAGGGGGACAAAAAACTTCACATGTTCTGTGCTTTGGGCGATACTGTAAGGTTTTATTAATCTCTAGATGACTATGCGTGGTTTTGTTGAATGCCGAGACGTTTTTGTTCATGTTTTATGTAACTGGGGGGGTTTAGTTTTTATTAATAGCCATGTTGTTAGCCGCTCTGGCTAGCTGCGTGACGTCATCGCCCGGTCGCGTCGTTACCAACCATTGAACTCTGAACTCTGAACTCACTATGCTGACGGACGAACTGTTGTTTAGCGCCCCTTGTGGCCTGGCAGAGTAATCGCACCCCCCTTTTTTCTTATTATTTCTTTTTTCTGGATGTGGTGCCTCCCTGGGCTGGGAGGAGGTATTGCCCATACAGACCTGGGATTTTTGGACAGGACTTTTTTGGTGGATTTGATGCTTACTTGATCTTTCTGTTTACATTCAATTGAATATAACATTGTGTGCAGTGTGGATGTGTCTGTGTGTGCGTTTATTTGTGTAACATGTGCGTGCATGTATGTATGTATGCGTGTGTGTGTGTATGCATGTATCTATGTGTATGTATATTTTTCATTATTATTCTCACTCTTCTTGAAATAATTGTGCAATGCGGGCATGTGTGTGTGTATGCATATGCGTGTGTGCGTATGTGTATGCACATGCACAGATATATATATATATGTATATTTTTTTTTATGATGTGCAGTACGGGCGTGTGCATGTGCATGCACATGTACAAAAATATATTTTTACAATCTTTTTTTTTCTTTCTTTAGATGTACGCTGTGGATATGTGTGTGCGTAGGCGTGTGTGCATGTGTGCGTGTGGGTACATATATATATTATTTTTACTTTGATACATTTCTTATGACTATTTTGCTTATCTATTTGAGGTACCTAATAATATGGGAGTGGGGCTGTTGAGAAGTGTTAATCTACATTTGGTGGATTTTTGAGGGTTTTAAGTTGGATGATTAGTCCCTGTATTTTTGGGGAAAGGCCCCCCACTCGTGTTTTTTTGTCTGTTTTTTTTATGTATCTGTCTTATAGCTCAGGACACACATGTTTGTTATTAGATATGAGTAGGGATAGTGTGCCTATAGGCCCTTCTAGGTCTATTCTGCCTAAGTATCAGTCCATGTTCGATGACCATGGTTAATTCCGACAGTTTCAAGCTTTGCTCTTGGAACATTCGGGGCCTTCAAAAGGCGGCCAAGAGGAAGGCAGTTTTGTCATTTTTGAAGAGGGAGAATGTTTCTGTTGCTTTTTTACAAGAGACCCATATGGAGGCCAAGGATAATGTTAGACTTCAAACAAATTGGGTAGGGCAGGTTTTTGCTACAGCTTACTCCTCATTTAGTAGGGGTGTGGCCATTTTGGTCAATAAGAATATTGCATTTAGGCCTCTTAAGTCTGTTATAGACAGCCAGGGCCGATATGTAATTGTTAAGGGGGTTCTTCAAGGTAAAGATGTGACATTCATGAATGTGTATTGTCCTCCTGGCTACTCTGCTGATTTTTTATCTAAGATCTTTGCTGACTTTTCTGAGCTAGCTTCTGAGGATGCCTTTGTGGGCGGAGATTTCAACTGTCACCTTACCCCGTCTTTAGACAAACACCCACCTAGTTTAGCCTCCCCCTCGAGGCAAGCCAAGATGCTCTCCTCTCTATGTTCAGATATTGGATTCTCTGATGTTTGGAGAGCCCTATGCCCCTCTGATTTAAAGTTTACTTTTTTCAGTGCCCCCCATAAATGTTACACTAGAATTGATTATTTCTTTATTCCTTCTTCTAAGCTATTTTTGGTCTCATCTTGTACCATGGGAAGTATTGTTTTGTCAGATCATGCCCCTGTATATCTGGTTTATTCACTTTCTGAGGAGAGAGCACGATCAAGACGCTGGAGACTTAATTCATCCCTTCTCAAAGATGATAGATTTGTTTCATACTTCACTTCAGAATTCAAAATGTTTTACTCAATTAACTCATCATCTACAGATGATCCTTCTCTCCTTTGGGAGACATGCAAAGCCTACTCTCGTGGACTAATTATGTCTTATGTTGCTTCCAAAAGGCGTAAAAAGGAAGAACAACGCAAACTCCTTGAATCCAAACTGGCTGACCTTGAAAGCAAACACATCTTGACCCCAAGCTCAAATCTGCTTAAGGAATTGACGGCTACTCGTGCTGCCTTGAATACTTTGTTGATTCAAGACTCAGAGTACTCCCTTAAATTTGCTAGACAGAGAATGTATGAGTTCGGGGATAAGCCCGGCAGATGTCTAGCTAATCTGGCTAAAAAAAGAGCTGACTCTCAAATTATAGCCTCAGTTGTGGATTCCAATAATGTCAGATCTTTTGATACTAAAACTATTAACAAGGAGTTTGCCTCATTTTATTCTAATCTCTATAAAACAGAACAGCTGGATGATGGTGCTCTCTCCGATATGTATTCTTTTCTTGAAGACTTGCATCTTCCTATGGTCACGACTGCTCAGAATGTACTACTAGATGCCCCAATCACAAAGGAGGAGGCATTTGAAGCCTTGAAATGTATGCCATCTGGGAAAGCCCCGGGGCCGGACGGGTTTGGTTGTGAATCAGTAATATTCTATTAGATCCCTTTTTGGCAATGTTGAATCATGCTTCTGAGACCTGGATCTTGCCTCAGTCCTTGCGGGAGGCTAATATTTCACTTCTTCTCAAAAAAGGAAAATGTCCCGAAAAGTGCGCCTCCTACAGGCCTATAGCCTTACTTAATTCTGACCAAAAATTGCTTTCCAAAATTTTGGCCATGCGTCTGGAAAAAGTGCTCCCTTTCATCATTAAAGAAGAGCAGACAGGCTTCATCAAGGGGCGAAACTCCTGTGACAATATGAGAAGGCTTTTAAATGTTATCCAACTATCTCAGGGCGTCGACCACCCCGTTATGGTGCTGTCTCTCGACGCGGAGAAGGCGTTCGATCGCGTAGAATGGCCCTATCTGTTTGAAACGTTTGAGGAATTCGGCCTGGGTGGTAGATTTACCAAGTGGGTCAAAATTCTTTACGAGTCCCGAACGGCAGCAGTTTTGACTAATGGACTTAGGTCCGAAAACTTCTCTATTCAACGGGGTAATCCCCAAGGAGATCCGCTCAGCCCGTTGCTCTTCGCAATCGCTATTGAACCGCTTGCCGAGGCAATCAGACAGTCTGCTCTGATCTCTGGTGTTCGAATCGGTGAAAGGGAGCACAAAATCACACTCTATGCAGACAACGTGTTAATTTTTATTTCCAGACCTCATTCCTCTATTCCCTGTCTAACTCAAATGATCTCTAGGTTTGGCGCCTTTTCGGGGTACAAAATTAATTTCACTAAGTCTGAAGCCATGCCACTTGGTTCTCTAACATCTATCCCAGACCTGTCCGAACCCTTCCCTTTTAAATGGTCACCTGCTGGTTTCGTTTATTTGGGAGTGACTATAACACCTGCTTATGATACACTGTTCAAGGCCAACTTCCCTCCTCTTTTAGATATTATAAAGGCAGATTTGGAACGTTGGGCCCCCTTACCCCTCTCTTGGCTAGGTAGGATAGCTCTTATAAAAATGAATATTCTCCCCAGAATACTTTATCCATTGCAAATGATTCCTGTATTGTTGACAAACAAGGTTATCAAGGTACTAGAAGGCTGGTTAAGTACTTTCATCTGGAGTGGGAGGAAGCCTCGGCTGAAATTGGCCAAGCTGCAAATGGATGGCGCAGATGGTGGTCTAGATCTGCCCAATATAAGGCATTACCAACTGGCCGCGCACCTCAGGGTGCTTACGAATTGGCTTAAATCGGATCCTTCCTCGATTTGGCTTGATATTGAATCTTCACAGTCCAAGTGCCCTCTTTGGAATCTATTATTCATAAAGGACCTTAAGTCTATTAGGAAATGTTGTTCTAACCCCATCACGCTATGTTCAGTCAAAGCCTGGAGGTCTGTGCGTACTATTGAAGGCCGTGCTAAATTGACATCTCCCCTTACTCCAGTGGTAGGCAACCCCGACTTTAGGCCGGGACATTCGGGTGTAGGCTTTAAGACCTGGCATGAGAAGGGCATTACCAAACTTGGAGACCTGTTTGATGGCCAGACCTTGATGTCTTTCACACAATTGCAGCAGCGTCATGGGTTGCTAAAATCTGAATTCTTTAGGTATTTACAAATTAGACATTTTATTACTGAGGACACTTCACTTGTAACCAATAGTTCCGCTTCACAGGTAGAACGAGCCCTCTCTTTGCAATTTTCCAAGAAACAAATTTCAATTTTCTGTGACGTATTGAATTCCTACTCATCTATATCCTCTCAGGTTACTAAGCAGTCCTGGGAAAAAGACCTGGACGTCTCTATTCATGATGAGGACTGGGCAGATATGTGGGCCTATGCAAAACAGATTTCAGTTTGTAACCGAACTAAATCCATCCAGTTCAGGATATTACATCGTATACATATAACTCCTGCTCTCAAGAATAAAATGGATGTCAGTGCGTCCCCATTTTGCTTTAAATGCAAGACAGAGATTGGTAATTATGTTCACTGTCTTTGGTCCTGTGTGAAGCTTCAGAACTATTGGTATGACATTGTATCAGAACTCTGTTATTTTTGGTGTCCCGATCGATTTAAACCCGTTGTGTCTTTTACTTGGTCTCCCAGATGATCATGTTATTGATGTCAAACATAAGAGGTTGTTCAACTTATTGACGTTTGCTGCTAGGAAAAATATTCTTTTGTTTTGGATCAAGGATGTTGCTCCATCAAAGAAATCATGGCATAACATTATAATGGACTGTATTCCTTGTGAATACATTACATGCATGGTGCATTCTAAATTGGACACTTTCTACAAAATTTGGGACCCTTATTTAGATCATATTGGACCAACATTGTCTGCCACAATACTTGGAGGTTTTCCGTGCCAGCCTTAGATATCTTATATGCCAGCATTCTTCCCTAGTGTGTGCTCTGCTTTGGGGTGGGGGCTGGTCTGCCCTTTGGGTATGGGGGGGTGGTCGCCCGGGCAGGGGTCTCGATGCATTGCATCGGGGCCGCTTCTTGGGGCGGTGGCCCTGCCGCCTGGAGGGGGGGGGGCGGTTGCCGCCTTTGAGTGGAGTATGCATGGGTCTGCTCTTATTGTAATGTTTTGTGCCTATGATAATTGTATTGTCTGCCTTTTTAACATGTATTTATATACTGTATGGATGTATTTCCTGAATGGGAGTCTATCAAAACTCAGAGTCATTATGGTTCATTGTCCTTGCCATGTCTTTGTATGTTCAATCTTTTTATTTATAATGATGTTGTGCCTGAGCTGTTTTTTTTTTTTTTTTTTTTTTTTGTTATTATGTTCTTGTTGTGTAATGTCTGTTTGTTGTCTGTAATGTTGTGTAATGTCTGTTTGTAAAAACCAATAAATATACTTTATAAAAATAAAAATAAACTTAGGATACACACCTCGCAGGGCGGAAAGGCAACGTATGAATATAACAATCAAGAACACCAAGGAGCAGCAACCCTGAACGCAACATAAGATGACACAGCAAAGTCCAAAGCAATCAGCGCACCTGCACCCACGGGTGACACAGTTCAGTCATTAACTCATTTATCGCCGATTGCGCCTTTTGATGCCTATTTTCGTATAATGTACCTCCCCGCCAATGACTCCTTATCGCGCCTTTTTTAAACCCCCTCATGGCCGTTGACGTAATTGACGCGATGAATCAATAAATCCCTTATGGCCACTGACGTAATTGACGTAATAGTTTAATTATCTGTAATCGGGGGCTTAATGTAGCAACTTTTAGCTTGTTTGGCTAACGGCCGATGTAATCTACCTAAAACCGGCCAAAATCCGTGCGCGTCTTTATGTGCATAGCTGCGTAAAATGCGATATTTTGGGCTTGATTAGAGCTTAATTTGACTTAGTTATTAAAATCAACGATGATCGCTTAGCATCCCGGACATCTGACAGTGCAGCACAGTCCAAAACTACTACCGGATGTTATTGTTCGTTAAACCGGAAGTGATTTCGCCAGATTCGCTCTATTTGGTCAAAATCGGCATAATGGTGACGTTACCGCCACCATCAGGACTGGGTATAATACTATAGGATTGCCGTGTCAGAATGAGATATAGTGTGTATATCACGGATTTTTCTATTGGCCATTAAAATGACGAATTAAACATATGAATAGTGCAGGCAGAAGGCACAATCCACTGTTAATTAGGCTGGCCATAAGCCAGTTAATAACAATTGATTACGGTGATCAACTGTGTCCAGTATGCGCTCATAACACTCCGGTTCTGGTGCGGTGAAAAAGAAAAAAACGGAAATGTAAAATCCGCTGGCATATGCTCTCTATGGGAAGGCAGCTTTTTCAATGCTAATATCTCGGATTCTTCTTTTTGGTTAAAACAAAAAAGCTTGATTTGCAGCTGACTTCTCTAAACCAGGGGTTCTCAACCCGTGGGTCGCGACCCCTCGGGGGGTCGCCAAATTATTTTAGGGGGTCCCCAAATTATTTTCAAAAAAAAAGAAAAAAAAAAGATTTATTTTGAAATTTTATTTTCACTTTTTTTCAAAGATAGCAGACCTACAAGCTCGTAGCGCGCCACTCGGTGGCGCGCTATGAGCTTGTAGATCTGCTATTTTTCAATAGCTAAATTATAACAATGCTTAAAACACCAAAAGGGGTTCCCGCCCAAAATGGTTTAAGGTTATTGTAGCAGTCAATTTATATTGGGGGTCGGGAGGGGGCGGGGCGGGGGTCCCGAGACATTGCCAAAGCATTTCCGGGGGTCCCCGGCCAAAAACGTTGAGAACCCCTGCTCTAAACGATAGTATCTCGCTTACAAGCAGTATGTTTTGGGTGGATTAAATCAGTGGTTCCAAAAGTGGGGTCCGGGGACCCTTAGGGGTACTTGAGGGAGTTCCAGGGGGGACCCAGCTAAATGATAGTTTGCAACCAAATGGACCCTTATGGGTCTGTACCTCAGAGAGTGTACAAATGGAACCAAATGGACCCTAGCGGTCCATTAACAGTGGTTTTACAATATAAATTGGGGTACCAGAGATAGAAATGCCATTAAATGGGGGGTCCGTAGCATAATGCGTGTGAAACTGGGGGTCCATGAAATTAACATGTTTTTCGGAATCACTGCTAGAGCCGTACAAATCCTCCCTTATCGGGGTCATTGGCATGTGTTTTCAAATGGGGGTCCGTGGCCTAATACATGTTCATTTGGGGGTCCTTGACACGAAAAAGTTTGGGAACCACTGAGTTAGGACACTCACAGCACAGAGCAAGGAAGCATTGAGAAGGAAAGGACGTGGTCACGTGACTGGGCTGCGCCATATAAGGCCTGTCGCGGTGCTAAAATTTCCCCACCGTTTCCACCGTGCTTCTCAACACCGGTAACACCGAATCCAACCACTAGGTGTCCTATAATACAGGGGTTCTCAACGTTTTTGGCCGGGGACCCCCGGAAATGCTTTGGCAATGTCTCGGGACCCCCGCCCCGCCCCCTCCCAACCCCCAATATAAATTGACTGCTACAATAACTTTAAACCATTTTGGGCGGGAACCCCTTTTGATGTTTTAAGCATTGTTATAATTTAGCTATTGAAAAATAGCAGATCTACAAGCTCATAGCGCGCCACTCGGTGGCGCGCTATGAACTTGTAGGTCTGCTATTTTTGAAAAATCGTGATTTTTTTTTTTTTTTTTTAATATTTTGGGGACCCCCCAAAATAATTTGGCGACCCCCCGAGGGGTCGCGACCCACGGGTTGAGAACCCCTGCTATAATAGACCTGCCTGGCATTGATCCAGAAACAAACTACAACAGCGCTTGCAGCCTTGCACTTCTAGATCTAATTTCCAAAGTAACTTACGTCGAGGCTTTTTAGGCAGTATAGGCAGGCACGGTCAAAAAATACAACTAGAAGAAAAACAATCCAGCAGAACTCTTTTCATCATTTTATTTTCCTCACGGAGACCAACAACGCAAGTGTTTCAGCTCACAGAGCCTTCATCAGCTGATCAAGACGCTGACAGGAAATCATTACAGGATGAATTGAGCGCAGCGTTGCTACAGGTTATTGTGAGGAAATAAAGCACTAAAACATTGTGGAAGTATAAACTCACCAATGTCCAATGCAGCTAAGACCTGTCACCAAACTAAAGTGAAATCTGACACCATGCTGGTGTGTGCTCAGCTCCGCTCTGGCTACTGCCTGCCTGCAGCCCCGTTGAAGAGCAGCACTCACTTCTGTTCTCTTCATAATAATAATAATCTGTACACTCTCAGAGTTACAGACCCATAACTATCTCTAATTGAGCTAGGTACGTACCCCCTGGAACTCCCTCAAGTACCCCCAGGGGTCCCCGGACCCCACTTTGGGAACCCATGTCTTAGGCAGTATCGGCAGCTTTTTCCGATCAGACGAAGCTATAGTGTTCTATCGCTGTCAGGTAGCTGTGATGCCAGGAGCTCTCCAGAATGAGCATGCTGTATGGAGCGATTATCCCAGAAGATCTCTCCAGAATGAGCATGCTGTATGGAGCGATTATCCCAGAAGATCTCTCCAGAATGAGCATGCTGTATGGAGCGATTATCCCAGAAGATCTCTCCAGAATGAGCATGCTGTATGGAGCGATTATCCCAGAAGATCTCTCCAGAATGAGCATGCTGTATGGAGTGATTATCCCAGAAGATCTCTCCAGAATGAGCATGCTGTATGGAGTGATTATCCCAGAAGATCTCTCCAGAATGAGCATGCTGTATGGAGTGATTATCCCAGAAGATCTCTCCAGAATGAGCATGCTGTATGGAGCGATTATCCCAGAAGATCTCTCCAGAATGAGCATGCTGTATGGAGCGATTATCCCAGAAGATCTCTCCAGAATGAGCATGCTGTATGGAGTGATTATCCCAGAAGATCTCTCCAGAATGAGCATGCTGTATGGAGTGATTATCCCAGAAGATCTCTCCAGAATGAGCATGCTGTATGGAGTGATTATCCCAGAAGATCTCTCCAGAATGAGCATGCTGTATGGAGTGATTATCCCAGAAGATCTCTCCAGAATGAGCATGCTGTATGGAGTGATTATCCCAGAAGATCTCTCCAGAATGAGCATGCTGTATGGAGTGATTATCCCAGAAGATCTCTCCAGAATGAGCATGCTGTATGGAGTGATTATCCCAGAAGATCTCTCCAGAATGAGCATGCTGTATGGAGTGATTATCCCAGAAGATCTCTCCAGAATGAGCATGCTGTATGGAGCGATTATCCCAGAAGATCTCTCCAGAATGAGCATGCTGTATGGAGTGATTATCCCAGAAGATCTCTCCAGAATGAGCATGCTGTATGGAGTGATTATCCCAGAAGATCTCTCCAGAATGAGCATGCTGTATGGAGTGATTATCCCAGAAGATCTCTCCAGAATGAGCATGCTGTATGGAGCGATTATCCCAGAAGATCTCTCCAGAATGAGCATGCTGTATGGAGTGATTATCCCAGAAGATCTCTCCAGAATGAGCATGCTGTATGGAGCGATTATCCCAGAAGATCTCTCCAGAATGAGCATGCTGTATGGAGTGATTATCCCAGAAGATCTCTCCAGAATGAGCATGCTGTATGGAGTGATTATCCCAGAAGATCTCTCCAGAATGAGCATGCTGTATGGAGCGATTATCCCAGAAGATCTCTCCAGAATGAGCATGCTGTATGGAGCGATTATCCCAGAAGATCTCTCCAGAATGAGCATGCTGTATGGAGTGATTATCCCATAAGATCTCTCCAGAATGAGCATGCTGTATGGAGTGATTATCCCAGAAGATCTCTCCAGAATGACCATGCTGTATGGAGCGATTATCCCAGCAGATCTCTCCAGAATGAGCATGCTGTATGGAGCGATTATCCCAGAAGATCTCTCCAGAATGAGCATGCTGTATGGAGCGATTATCCCAGAAGATCTCTCCAGAATGAGCATGCTGTATGGAGCGATTATCCCAGAAGATCTCTCCAGAATGAGCATGCTGTATGGAGCGATTATCCCAGAAGATCTCTCCAGAATGAGCATGCTGTATGGAGCGATTATCCCAGAAGATCTCTCCAGAATGAGCATGCTGTATGGAGCGATTATCCCAGAAGATCTCTCCAGAATGAGCATGCTGTATGGAGCGATTATCCCAGCAGAGGTCTTCAGGCCCTGGGGAGGCAGGCAGGCACACACATCCACACATGCGCACGCACGCGCACACACACACACACGCGCATGCACGCACGCACGCAGTCACACACATCCGCACGCACGCAGGCACACACATCCGCACCGTCCGCACGCACGCACACGCACCTATGTTTTCAAATGTACAAACTATTTTGGAAAATAGCAGATTTACAAGCTCACAAAGCTTGCCAAGTAAATAGTTCGGAAGTGGTTTTGTGATAATAATCAAATTCTACAAAGTAACTAGTAACTAAAGGCAAATAATTGTAGTGGAGTAAAGTACAAGACCTCTGAGATGTAGTGGAGTAGAAGTAAGATTATTACAAATTGGAAGTATGAAAGTAAAGTTAAAATATATATCTCAAATTTGGTTTCTGGGGACAAGAGCAAAAGAGGACAAACATACTGGGACTAGAAAGAGACAAAGTGGTGATGTTGTACTTGGATCAGAGATAGAGTTGGAAGCGTTATCTTCATCTTGTCTTTGGCACTTCGTTTCTGGTTCAATCTGTGTTCAGTCAAATGGAATATTTTCCTCACAACGTTCTTGGAAGGAAAACAAAAAAGCCAGCGAACCAGAAGAACACTGAGCCGGTAAAGAGACATCAGACACTCCAGCAGAGCAGAACTGCAACCGATACACACGCAAAGAGAGGTTCTCCTTCATATATGCATCTGTGTATCAAAATCACAGACCATTAAAGCATACATATATTTACAATGCACGTTCAATGGTTCGTTTGGAGAAAAACAAAACACACTGAGAGTTGGAGTTCTACACCAGACCCCAGACGGTGTGTTATTCAGCTCTCAATCCTTCATCCTTCCCTGATGAAGGCTTAACCGCCAAAACGTTGGATTCATTTTTGTCTTACCTGCTGTCCTAATAAAATATTGGCACTCTGGCTATTGGCGTGTGCGGAAACCCTCTTGTTTTTTCAAGATTTCCTCTACAGTTTTCTCCCGTGTGCCGGCACCGCTACAAGGACTTTGGTGTGCGTTATTCAGCGCTCAAGTCATGCACTGAGCCACAGGAATGCATGCGTGAGGCGTAAGCTCTCGGTGACTGAATGTCAATGCTGAAACACAAATGTCATTTCACCGTTGAAATGCAGAAAAAGTAGCCTATACCACTACAGTGTTTTACACCAGTAGGCCTGTGACAGGAGACGCATGTACCTACTTGAAGAGCTGGGATTGTCTTCTACTCCAGGCTCTAGAAACAAACTGGGCTGTCCTAAATACTTCATCATTAAATAACCAGTCTAACTTCTGTCCATCATCTTCCCAGAATAGATCAGGATTTCTTTGTTGCATTACCTCAAACAGTGGAACCCTCAAATCATCATACAGGGTACAATAAAACATAAAATGAAATTAATTAATTCATTTTCCACATCATTCCACATACAATACATAATCTATTCTCTTCTGGGACCGCTGAAAACCGCCCTACCTCAATAGCCAGAGGCAGGATACCAGTTCTCAGCTGGGCACACAATGACCGCTGGTTTCTGGTCAGAAAGGATTTGACATACAGTTCAATACCAAAACACTGCTTCATCTGGACATTATGATCTAAGTTTTGGTTTAGACCATTAAATATGTAATTTGACCATTTATCTTTGTAATTACTAAATAGTTTTTGTTTCAACCTATTGATATTACCACAAAGCATATTCTGAAAGATATACGACAGATCTGCCTCTCTAAAAATAGAAAGAACTCCCTTCATTGTGTGCCTTATCCCAATTGAATACCTTTTTTGTTAACCTATCTTCTGGCAGATTAATGAGACGGTTCCACAAGCGGATCACTTCTCCCTTTTGCCTAGTCTCCATCGGTGCATGTGCATTATATTTACCCAGTCACGCACACATTCATACACCGATGGAAATCATGCGAGGCCTGCTGCACATCGGGAGCAATTAAGGGGTTCAGAGTCTTGCTCAAGGACACTTTGACACTAGGGAGCGTGGGATCGAACTGGGAGCCTTGTGGCCGCTCTACCGACCATTCTAATCCCTGAGCCACCGAAGCAAAGCACAAAGACAGCTGTGCTCCGAGGTGAGAGCAGCTCCTCATGCACATCAAATTGACAGAATATTTTCGTCAACGTGGTTGGGCTCCATCTATCAGAACTGCATTCACATCACAGAGGAGAACAAACCTGACATCTGACGTTAAATGGTACATTTATATAGCGCCTTCATCCAAGGCGCTTTACATAGATTGTGCATTACATTCACCCATTCACACACACATTCATACACCGATTGCGGCGGAAGCCATGCAAGGTACCAACCAGCACATCGGGAGCAATTTGAGGTTCAGTGTCTTGCCCAAGGACACTTCGACATGTAGACAGGAAGAGCCGGGATTCGAACCGCCGACCCATGGATCATTGGACGACCTGCTCTACCTCCTGAGCCACAGTCGCCCCCGAGAACAAACATGACATCTGACGGTCACTTTTCATAAGAGACATTGGCATTGAACACACATCTGTGTAATGGGAAATAACATAACGTTTGTGGTGATACATTTGTCTACAAACGGATTTGGCTACAGGCATATACGTCACATTATTAAAACATGCAGTAAGAATGCGTGGATATACTGAATAATAATAATCTGCCTGCAGCAATACAGCAATGAGCAGTTAAGCATAACTAAATATCCACGTTGCCCAGAAATACAAAAAAATATGCAATTTGACAAATTGTATTGGTCTTTTTTCATCCGATTTCTTTTTCTTTTCTTTTATGTAGGAATTAGCAACTTTACCAACCCACTGGTTGAGAAAACACTGTCTTAGTCCACTTCTTCCTGGGTGCTTCTGTGTTTATTCCTACTATGTTAAGCCATTTTGGGGCGGAAACCCATTTTGGTGTTAGCATTATGTTATGCTTTAGTTTAGCTATTGAAAAATAGCAGATCTACAAGCCTGTAGGTCTGCTATTTTTGAAAAATAAAAAAAACGACTGACATAGAAACATAGCTTTTTCAGAAAACTGTCAGGATGTAGAAGACATTTTTAGAATCTGATCTCAGGTCAAAATGGGTTAATCTAACAAAACTGATTATATAAAATGGAAACTATAGTTTTCAATGAAGTAGTTAGTGTTCATTAATACTGCTCTCTCTGCCTCTCTGGTTTATTGTGTGCTATGCTTTGATTACACACAGAAGTCAATGTAATCACATGAGTGGTTTCGGCCTTAGATTAATTATTAATAAACTGATAGTACCTTTAGTTTAGCTCTGGTCCATAGCCCTAATGCCGCTGCTGCCGTTACATTAGAGCTATGGGACTTTCAGTGAATTGCCCTCGCAACGCAAAAGGATTTTTATTTTATTATTTTTTC
Organism: Electrona antarctica; assembly: GCF_951216825.1. NCBI lineage: Eukaryota > Metazoa > Chordata > Actinopteri > Myctophiformes > Myctophidae > Electrona > Electrona antarctica. Next base: position 45,306,619 of record NC_136794.1, read on the forward strand.
ACCGGAAGGAAAAATCTTGTCTATGGGATTTTCTCTTGGCGGCAATATCGGCAATATAGAGGGCGCAGTGGAGTAATTAAAAGTATTTTTCTTCTGGTGAAAAAATAATAATCCTTTTCTTGCCAAAAAGTGAATTTTATACGTGTGGTGGGGGCTCAGAGTGTGTCCACCGTGTGGTATGGGGCTCAGAGTGCGTCCACCGTGTGGTATGGGGCTCAGAGTGCGTCCACCGTGTGGTAGGGGGCTCAGAGTGCGTCCACCGTGTGGTATGGGGCTCAGTACACTGTGTGGTATGGGGCTCAGAGTGCGTCCACCGTGTGGTATGGGGCTCAGTACACCGTGTGGTATGGGGCTCAGAGTGCGTCCACCGTGTGGTATGGGGCTCAGAGTGTGTCCACCGTGTGGTATGGGGCTCAGAGTGTGTCCACCGTGTGGTATGGGGCTCAGAGTGCGTCCACCGTGTGGTATGGGGCTCAGAGTGGGTCCACCGTGTGGTATGGGGCTCAGAGTGGGTCCACCGTGTGGTATGGGGCTCAGAGTGGGTCCACCGTGTGGTATGGGGCTCAGAGTGGGTCCACCGGGGAAAGTAGTCTTTCTAATGACCAAAACCGTCTTTGTATTCGAAAATGTTATTTTTGGTGAGTAGCGAAATCAATCTTTTAAGTCGAGAGGCTGGCCTGCATTTCATGCGAGGGCAATTCACTGAATAGCTCTAATCAATGCAACGGCAAAAACGACATTAGTGCTATATGGACCAGAGCTACGTTTAATTAAGATTGTCCCACTAGTCAAATTGTCAACATAAATCTTAGTTGAAAACATTAGTGTGAATTCTACCACCATGGTAAGTCTGGTGTGTAATAAAAACATTGTCATAAATTAGCTGCTTACCTGCATATGTCAGAATAAATTATTACTAGAGCCGAATGCAATTTAAAACAATATATTCCAATATATCAATGTTGATTTAAATCCATTCAAACTTTAGTTGTTCCCGTTGTATCCAATTAGATCCTTGCGATAAATGGATGTGTCAAGATCAGAATGTCATCAAAGCTCCTTTTGCAGATAAATGTTAGTTCTAACAGTACCTTAGAGTTATAAGGCCAAGAGAGAAGAAAATGCAGATGGTTGGTGGATGAGGTAATGATTTATCTTCCATTATGAGCTCTACTGTATCCTCTAAGCCTCCGCATGAAGACTAACCCATTCTGGACGGGAACCCCTTTTGGTGTTTTAACTATAAGCATCATGTTATACTTTAGCTATTGAAAAATAGCAGATCTACAAGCTCGTGAGTGGCGCGCTACGAGCTTGTAGGTCTGCTATTTTTGAAATATCGTGAAAATGAGGCACACATCTTTGAATATATATTCTTTCAGAAGACTTTTTTTTTTGAGTGGTGCAACCACTCCAAGGAACAGCAATGTCCGTGTTGTTCACCTATGTTTGTGACTATGTATGTTTGTGTGTGACTCATGAGTACCAGTAGGGGAGCTGTTGTGCCAGAGACAGAGAGATAGTATTGCACTGTTGCCTGTTAATTACAGAGAGAGAGAGAGGGGGGGGGAGGTGTTGCACCAATCAGTTCACACGGGTGTGATTTTATTTCGACGTCAGGCCTAAACGGGCTAATGGCCTTGCTCTTTAACAGCTCTCGTTTACTTCATCCACTTAGTGAGCTCTCGTGAAGCTCGTCTGCCAACCGCGGCCATGGTGATTAATTAACAGCCAGCCTCGTTAAGAGTGGAGGCACTTAACGACCTGTGTGGATACCATAGCATACATACACAATGAACCACACGTGTGAGACAAAGTAAAAAAATAATAAAATAAACTCCACAAATTAAGCAAATTGCCTATTTGATAGAAATGTAGGCGTGTACGTAGTGAAGCCAAAGAGGCTGCAACCTCAACAATTTTGACTATACCTATATAGTATGTTTTTGAGTGGCGCAACCACTCCAAGGAACAGCAATGTCCGTGTTAACCTATGTGACTATGTGTGTGACTATGAGTACCAGTAGGGGCAAATGTGGCGGCGTTGTGCCAGAAACAGATTACAGAGAGAGAGAGAGAGAGAGAGAGAGAGAGGAGGGGGGGGGGGGGGGGGAAATTGCACCACTCAGTTCACACGGGTGTGATTTTTTATTTTAACCTATAGCTGGCAACACTGCTGTGGATATTAAGACCCTGATGCTGGGAGGGAAGGATTTGAGGTCAAGACCCTGGTGCTGGAAGGGAAGGATTTAAGACCCTGATGCTGGGAGGGAAGGATTTGAGGTCAAGACCCTGATGCTGGAAGGGAAGGATTTAAGACCCTGATGCTGGAAGGGAAGGATTTGAGGTCAAGACCCTGGTGCTGGAAGGGAAGGATTTAAGACCCTGATGCTGGAAGGGAAGGATTTGAGGTCAAGACCCTGATGCTGGAAGGGAAGGATTTGAGGTCAAGACCCTGATGCTGGAAGGGAAGGATTTAAGACCCTGATGCTGGAAGGGAAGGATTTAAGACCCTGATGCTGGAAGGGAAGGATTTAAGACCCTGATGCTGGAAGGGAAGGATTTGAGGTCAAGACCCTGATGCTGGAAGGGAAGGATTTAAGACCCTGATGCTGGAAGGGAAGGATTTGAGGTCAAGACCCTGATGCTGGAAGGGAAGGATTTGAGGTCAAGACCCTGATGCTGGAAGGGAAGGATTTAAGACCCTGATGCTGGAAGGGAAGGATTTGAGGTCAAGACCCTGATGCTGGAAGGGAAGGATTTAAGACCCTGATGCTGGAAGGGAAGGATTTGAGGTCAAGACCCTGATGCTGGAAGGGAAGGATTTAAGACCCTGATGCTGGGAGGGAAGGATTTGAGGTCAAGACCCTGATGCTGGAAGGGAAGGATTTAAGACCCTGATGCTGGGAGGGAAGGATTTGAGGTCAAGACCCTGATGCTGGAAGGGAAGGATTTAAGACCCTGATGCTGGAAGGGAAGGATTTGAGGTCAAGACCCTGATGCTGAGAGGGAAGGATTTAAGACCCTGATGCTGGAAGGGAAGGATTTGAGGTCAAGACCCTGATGCTGAGAGGGAAGGATTTAAGACCCTGATGCTGGAAGGGAAGGATTTAAGACCCTGATGCTGGGAGGGAAGGATTTGAGGTCAGGCATTTCCCAAGTTGGTGTCCAATACTGTGTAAAGTAAGTTAGTAGGTACGCTTTTTTTTTTTTTTTTACTTTACTGGAGTATTTACAATTTCCAGTTATTTTACTTTTACTCTTACTCCACTACAGGTATTTGAACACTTTAGTTACTAGTTACTTTGTAGATTTGGATTGTTATTATTACAAACACGCATTAACCATTTTAGCCCCAAAATATACATTTTGACCATTTGAACATAGCCGATCTACAAGCTCACAATGTGTTGTGATGCGACACATTTGTGAGCTTGTAGATCTGCTATTTTCCATCTTTATGATTTAACGATTACAATGTTGGTGTCGGCTATAGTTTGCACTCTTGCATCAGCATCACATTGTTATTGCTGCGGTTCCTGTGCATCTCTCCCCCCCCCTCCTCTCCTCTCCCCCTTCCCTCTACACTAGATGAGGTGGCATGCGTATATATATGACCTATATGTGTGTCCTGCTTTGATGGGACTCGGACACAGCAGTGGAATGCAGTGATTCCTGTAGTGGTTTGGGACTGTTGTTATGAGGTGCTAAGATTATGTTTTAAGATGAACAACAGAGATGGAAGAATTACTCACATGTCGTGCGTAAGTAAAAGCAATAAGCATCAATAGCCTATTGCAGAAAATAGTATGAGACCGGTATTCAAAATGTACAAAGGTATTGGCATCAAAACACACTTACAGTATACCAAAAGTAAAAAGTACACATTATGCAGAAGACCCATTTCACAAGATTTCAAATGTATACAATGTATAAAAATCGTTTGGAAAATATATAGCCAATCTACAAAATCTACAACATGCCCTTTATTATATCTGTTGACAAAAATGTCAGTATATTTAGCCCATTTTGGGGCGGGAACCCCATTTGGTGTTTTAAACATTATGTTATAATTTATCTATTGAAAAATAGCAGATCTACAAGCTCACAAGCTTGTAGGTCTGCTATTTTTGAAAAATCGTGAAAATATTTATTTCAGAAAACTGGAGGATTTAGATTTTTTTTTAGATTTTGAGGTCAGGCCTAAATGGGTTAGTCTTAGTGTTAGTTTTCGTCAGTGAAAACGTTGGCGATTTTCATAGTTTTAGTGGACGAACTGAACACCGCAGTGACCTATAACTCTCCCAGTCTTACATAACGGTGCACAGCATTGCAGCCAGTGAATTTCAGGTGTTCTCCCCGGGGCCGGGGACAAACGGCCAAGACAAACGCATGCTTTATCCAAACAGCGGCAAAAATCTCATTTACACCAAGAGCTATAAAACTGCTCGACTGTAAGAAACAGACTCTCTAGGAGTGCACTCTGGTCATTTAGATGCCCTTTGCCTCATTAATGTCTCGCATTCTGCTGCGTATCGGGTTTATCGTCAGCATGTGTCGTGTTTGATTTCAAGCTGCGAGGCAAGTTTCCCCTAAGGACAAACAAAAAGTCCTTTTGAAACTTTAAAAAGCAGTCCTATCTTCCACCTTCATAAACAAAATGACAATAATGGTGTCTTTATAGCACCTTTATTCAAAGGGCTTACAATTAAGCAATATTACGCGAGAGTGCATTATCGTGATTATCTCTCTATTTTATATCATTTTTATCCCATGATTTTGCAAACCATTTTTTCACCCAGTGTCAATTATCTAATGTAATCCTGGGCGCTACACTTCCACACTGCCAACCTGGGGAGAGCAACGGACTTGACCTCATGCTTCCTTCTATGCATGAGGAGTCCAAGCTGCTTCTTTTCATCTGACAAGTTTAGCCGGTTGGACATAGCGCGTGGAAGGAAAGGAAAACTTTATTCCAACCAGTTCCTTTCCCCTCCATCAGGCGCCCCGGCTGGCCAGGGGGAGGCAGTATAGAGATACATTTTTTTGTGAGATTACCTACCCTAGGGGACACGGGGAGAACATGCAAACTCCACACAGAAAGGGCCCGTTCGCCTTGGCCTGGGCCGTGGCTCAGCGGTCCAGGCAGGTTCGACTCACGATCCCGACGGCCTTTACTGCATGTCACTCCCCCATTTCCTGTCATGGGCAGTTCCCCCCAGTGCCCACAGCATCCCCAGCGGGAATCGAGCCCATGACCTTCTAGCTGTGAGGCGACAGCACTACCAACTAACTGCACCACCATGACCCTCATTACGGCCATACCACCCCGATCACGTTATGGTGATTATGGCAGTGATGCGGTCAGGAACGAGACAGAGCCATTACGGCCATACCACCCCGATCACGTTATGGTGATTATGGCAGTGATGCGGTCAGGAACGAGACAGAGCCATTACGGCCATACCACCCCGATCACGTTATGGTGATTATGGCAGTGATGCGGTCAGGAACGAGACAGAGCCATTACGGCCATACCACCCCGATCACGTTATGGTGATTATGGCAGTGATGCGGTCAGGAACGAGACAGAGCCATTATGGCCATACCACCCCGATCACGTTATGGTGATTATGGCAGTGATGCGGTCAGGAACGAGACGGAGCCCAGTTCTGCAAGCATCACTGAACTAACTGCCAATAATCATTAACCCATTTCGACCGAGACCGATTCTACAAAATGTCTTCTAAATCTGGACAGTTTTCTGGAAAAAACCCATGTTTCTATGTCAGTCGTTCTCAAACATTTTCATGTCAAGGATCCCCAAAAATATATGTAATTGCCCGCCGACCCCCATCTGAAAATATGTTGTTCCAGGGGGGGGGGGACCCCTCAAAAGCAAAGATTTGAGTTAAAAATGTTTGAAAATATTATTATATTATAACATTTCGGCCACATTTTCACCATTTTTCAAAAATAGCAGACCTACAAGCTCATACGAGCTTGTAGGTCTGCTTTTTTTCAACAGCTAAAGTACAACATAATGCTTAAAACACCAAAAGGGGTTCCCGCCCAAAATGGGTTATGGGCATTTCGCTCTCAAAATAACCTTTCTGCGAGTAATAACCTTTCTTCTCTCTGCTATCCTGGGAATTCCTGTTACAGTACATGGGGTCTGAGTCCCTCTTTACTCAGCAACTAGACAACGGATCCCAAACTGAACACAGAGAAACAAAACGTAATATTCGATAGAAATTCCAGAATTTTAGATTCTATATATCTGTGATCTTCCCCTGCACGCACACTGCTAGCCTAGCCTTGTACAGAATTACCGGAGCCATAGAGTAAGACGGAGTTATGACAACTCTGTTCACTTCATGGGGCTTCAGTCCAATGGCGGCTCTCTTACATAGACTTCTATTGGTCACTTCATGGGGCTTCAGTCCAATGGCGGCTCTCCTACATAGACTTCTATTGGTCACTTCATGGGGCTTCAGTCCAATGGCGGCTCTTCTACATAGACTTCTATTGGTTCACTTCATGGGGCTTCAGTCCAATGGCGGCTATTCTACATAGACTTCTATGGGCATTATACTCTGTCTGTCTTACTCTATGGCTCCGAGTATGCTGTCAGTATCTTGACGGTTCACTTTGTACAACATTGTCCCAGTATTCTAGACGAAGACCCAGCTAAAACACACCCTAAACAGGCCTTAACCCATTCTGGGTGGGAAGTGGGAACCCTTTTGGTGTTAGCATTATGTTATGCTTTAGCTATTGAAAAATAGCAGATCTACAAGCTCGTAGCGCGGCACTCAGTGGCAGACCTACAAGCTATGAGCTTGTAGGTCTGCTATTTTTGAAAAATCGAAGAACGACCGACATAGAAACATAGCTTTTTCAGAAAACTGTCAGGATGTAGAAGACATTTTTAGAATCTGATCTCAGGTCAAAATTAATATGTAGCGGGGGAAAATCAAAACCAATCTGTCCCGACTCCTGACAGCAAATTAAACGTAATCACACTGACGCGCGCAGCTCAGAGTCACATATATGAACCCCTAACAGCAGGTTATTACAGGTGCCTTATGCATCACTCTTGAGAGCGTAAAATTAAACCAAAATGCCATTTGGTTTAATTTTACACTCTCAAGAGTTAAGACCAATTAACCCTCCATCATTTAGCTGGGGACCACCTGGGATCCTCTCAGGGACCACTGGTTGAAACCCACTGACGTAAGGCACCAATAACCTGCTCACCATGAAGGAGCAGTTAGGGGTTCAGCGAGGCACCAATAACCTGCTCACCAGGAGCAGTTAGGGGTTCAGTGAGGAACCAATAACCTGCTCACCAGGAGCAGTTAGGGGTTCAGTGAGGAACCAATAACCTGCTCACCATGAAGGAGCAGTTAGGGGTTCAGTGAGGAACCAATAACCTGCTCACCAGGAGCAGTTAGGGGTTCAGCGAGGCACCAATAACCTGCTCACCAGGAGCAGTTAGGGGTTCAGTGAGGAACCTATAACCAGCTCACCATGAAGGAGCAGTTAGGGGTTCAGCGAGGAACCAATAACCTGCTCACCAGGAGCAGTTAGGGGTTCAGTGAGGAACCAATAACCTGCTCACCAGGAGCAGTTAGGGGTTCAGCGAGGCACCAATAACCTGCTCACTAGGAGCAGTTAGGGGTTCAGTGAGGAACCAATAACCTGCTCACCATGAAGGAGCAGTTAGGGGTTCAGCGAGGAACCAATAACCTGCTCACCAGGAGCAGTTAGGGGTTCAGCGAGGAACCAATAACCTGCTCACTAGGAGCAGTTAGGGGTTCAGTGAGGAACCAATAACCTGCTCACCAGGAGCAGTTAGGGGTTCAGCGAGGAACCAATAACCTGCTCACTAGGAGCAGTTAGGGGTTCAGTGAGGAACCAATAACCTGCTCACCAGGAGCAGTTAGGGGTTCAGTGAGGAACCAATAACCTGCTCACCAGGAGCAGTTAGGGGTTCAGCGAGGAACCAATAACCTGCTCACCAGGAGCAGTTAGGGGTTCAGTGAGGAACCAATAACCTGCTCACCAGGAGCAGTTAGGGGTTCAGTGCAGTCTCACTCAATGAAGCTTCTACACCAACCCAGGTGGAAGCTTCTGATTCCCAGGCGGCCCCTCTATACCTCAAGCAACTGACGCCCTTCGCTCTCTCCCCACCCCCCCCCCCCCCCCCCCCCCCTCCGGCAGGCTCTCCAAACAGACCACACTCATTGTCAACAACATCAGCAGAGTCAAAGTGAAGCCATTGAGCCTGGACGGACAGTGCAGGGGGTTATTCTCACTATACCATTGTCAACAACATCAGCAGAGTCAAAGTGAAGCCATTGAGCCTGGACGGACAGTGCAGGGGGTTATTCTCACTATACCGAGCACAGTGGTGTGAAGTAACTATACGTACATGTACTCAGGTATACGGTATACTTAAATACAATGTTACGGTATTTGAACCTTTTTCAGTATTTACAATTTTCACTACATCAGAGGAAATTATTGTAGGCCTATGTGTGTAGCCTACAGTATACACTTTGGCAATTTGGAAGAAAGCAGCTCACTAACGCGTAGTTATGCTATTTCCCCCAAAATAATCCTATTGGAACTGGGCCCATGGGGACCCCCAATGCCCCATGGGGACCCCCCATGGGGGGTCCCCATGCACCCTGATAAAGCACTTGGAATTGTAAGAGTTGTGGCATTCAATTTAGTTTGACTCCATTCCACAGATAATATATATATATATATATATATATATACGTATATGAGAGAGAGAGAGAGAGAGAGAGAGAGAGAGAGAGAGCTCTTTCAAGTCCTTAAATTGTGAGCTCACTGTTATGTGGACCCCCCCCCCCCCGTCCGACCCACAGGTTGGTGTCCACTGCAGTGTGTAGTATTGTGTTTGTAACTCCACAGCGTAACCACTCAATGTTTCACATAGCTATGCAGTTTAACTCAGAGTCATATACAGGTAGTGTTTTTAATTACACACACACACACACACACACACAGCTCCCTCCTCGACCCCATGGCTGCTTAATATCAGCCAAGCAACGCACACGCACAAAAGGCTACGCACAAGCGCTGCACGAAAGCGCAATAAAGCGTGCATGCTCTCTCTCTCTCTCTCTCTCTCTGAAGGAGCAGAAGGAGTCAAGGTCCAGGAGGATGAATAAGTTCACATACCTTCATGTTTCAAGCCTGCAGTGTCAGAGCCGACACACACACACACACTGACACACACACACACACACACACACACACGCACGCACGCGCACACACACAGCACGCACGCACGCACGCACCAAACACAAGCTTGGACTGAAAACAAATCAAACGCTCTCTTGCCTTGATATCCAAAGACGAAAGTGAACACAGGAACCCAAAGCGCGTGAATCCAGACGTAAAGCATCCTGATGTCTTCAGAGTAGAGCACGAGACTATAAGCCACACTTCTATATCACTACAGCGTCTGTCTGTCTGTCTGTCTGTCTGTCTGTCTCTTTAACCAACCAAAGAGGAGGAAGATGTCAAATAAACAGCAGCAGGGATGAAATACTCCCGTTGGAAATGATGCTCAGACCGCAGAACAAGACACTCACTGGGCTGCGAGAGAGAGAGAGAGAGAGAGAGACACTCACTGGGCTGCAAGAGAGAGAGAGAGAGAGAGAGAGAGAGAGAGAGAGAGAGAGAGAGAGACTCAAAGTGCCTGCTACCAAATTCAACAACCTGTGCATTAGTGACACCTATGGGTTTGATCACACTGCTGCAACCAACAGCATATACTACTACAACAACAGTGCTGTCCCATTTATAGTTAACCCATTAAGCAAACATCTTTTAACGCAAATCTTTGCTTCTGGGGCGTCCAGAAATGCAGACAAACACAACTCTGAGCCTCACAATGACGAAGCCTTGTCATTGTGACTGTCATGTGCCAGACAGAAGGATTGTTCACAGAGATATGAAATGACGTATTATTGATGTTGTTAAAATGAAAGGCTTGTGCAGATGGAGTGCTTTAATCAGGGCATTGCTGACTGCATGGTGAAAGAATAATTACTCTTTTGAGCAATGCCTGTTCCTTAACCTTAATTATCATTCTTCATTTCATTCCTTATCATTATAATCCTCTCCTCCTCTCCACAGTCACTGAAAACATGACTCACATGACGAAACACAAAAGAAAAGGTCTGTCACAGACAGACAGACAGACAGACAGACAGACAGACAGACAGACAGACAGAATGCTAACTGCACAGTGCCGCAGCCCACAGTGATAATCCATTCCATGTAGTTATGGGCAGTTGAATGTCGCTCCAAAGCACCAGAAACAGAAATCATTTTAGCATTATCCTGAACCAGCTGAAACATTTTGTGATGACCATGATTGCGTTGATCCTGGGGTCATTCACAGGCTGCGGTAGAGCGCCCTCTATCGTAAAACCACTGAGCTGCGGTAGAGCGCCCTCTATCGTAAAACCACTGAGCTGCGGTAGAGCGCCCTCTATCGTAAAACCACTGAGCTGCGGTAGAGCGCCCTCTATCGTAAACCACTGAGCTGCGGTAGAGCGCCCTCTATCGTAAAACCACTGAGCTGCGGTAGAGCGCCCTCTATCGTAAACCACTGAGCTGCGGTAGAGCGCCCTCTATCGTAAAACCACTGAGCTGCGGTAGAGCGCCCTCTATCGTAAAACCACTGAATCTTGTTCATTGGTAAATGGTGCATTTATATAGCGCCTTTATCCAAGGCACTTTACAGAGATTGTGCATTACATTCACACACATTCACACACACACATTCATACACCGATGGCAGCGAAAACCATGCAAGGCACCAACTAGCACATTGGGAGCAATTAGGGGTTCAGTGTCTTGCTCAAGGACACTTCGACAGTGACTCTGGGGGAGCCCACAGGGTTCGTACAGGCAACCTTGCGGTTACCATCCAGCCACTCTACCCCTGAGCCACCGCCGCCCCCATTGGCAGTGTGTGAGCCTTGGAAGAATATTACGATAATAAATCTTGCCATTGGCAGATCAGTTAAAACCGGGAAAGCATCTGTGTCATTTTAGATTTTAGGTATATAATAAGGCTGTCATGATTCTCGATATGTATCGAAATCAAATCGAAATTGACGTTCGATACAGTGTATCGAAATCACGAGCCGACTCGCGATATTTAATTGCATGTATGATGTGCACGTCCGTCCGTTTTTTCACCCTGGTACGTTTCTCACAGGACGGGTTTCAGCCAGTCGGCCCGGGTACAACGGTACAACAACCAGCCTGTATGTAGGCCCGGGTACAACGGTACAACAACCAGCCTGTAGCTCACTGCGTGCAGTCTGCAGAGAGCAGACAACAACAAAGCCAAATTCACCAAAAGGAATCATTCGATGAAGAAGCCGTTTATATCGCTTTTGTCCCGTGGATGGGACATTTAGATTTAAAAACGGATGAAAAGCATGCAATAGCGGAGTGACAGGTTCCATATGGGGCTGCCTGGAGTCTGGACTGACGCTGCATGGTCTCTACGCTATGGCTGCTTCAGCGCGTCTCGCATCGAGACGAGGACACCGTAGGCTTTTTGTCGCGCTGCTGTGATCTAGCATAATATCACCGCAGCGCGCGGACGAAGCTGTGTTTCGGTGCGAGACATGCTGACGCAGCCGGCGTGGAGGCTAACGCCAGTCCAGCCACATGGAAGCTCTCCCCGAGAGGCTGCTACATAGCCTATACCTACATTATAGTGGAGTGAGTTCCATTATAACTCCATGGGAGTGAGGTTCCATGTAGGGCTAATGTTAGTCCCGAGTCCCGACTCCAAGTAAGAGTTACCAAATGTTGGTATAGAGGGTATGCGCATGCATAAAGTGAATGGCAAATCGAGTGGCAAAGTGAGTGACAAAGTTAATTTAATGTTGTTTTAAAGTCATTTAATGCAATCAGATAGGACTTTTCTGTTTGTATGTATGTGGTGTCAAGGCCAGAAAGTAGTTTTTTGCCACTCAGTAGGCGTTCCCGCATAACTTCCTGGTTTGATGATGATGTCACGCGCATACTAGCCTGGAACTCACCTATGCTTTTTATGGCATAGGCAGCTCCCGGCAGGATCCGCCGGGAGAAACTATGCGCAGCTGCTGGACATGAGACTAATTACTTAGAGCGACAGAGAGAGAGAGGAGTGTGTGTGTGTGTGTGTGTGTGTGTGTGTGTGTGTGTGTGTGTGTGTGTGTGTGTGTGTGTGTGTGTGTGTGTGTGTGTGTGTGTGTGTGTGTGTGTGTGTGTACATGTGTGCGTGTGTGTGTCAATTTAATAAATGTGATTCTCCTAGACCTATCGGCGGCATTTGACACAGTGAACCACCAGCTGCTCCTAGACACCCTAGCGGATCTAGGCATCGGCGGGACAGCACTAAAGTGGTTCTCTTCCTATCTCACCGACCGGACCTACCAGGTTTCCTGGAAAGGTCTGCTATCATCCCCCCGAACCCTCCAAACTGGGGTCCCACAGGGATCTGTACTGGGTCCCCTCCTTTTCTCACTGTACACCAAATCCCTTGGCACTATCATCTCTGCTCACAATATATCCTATCACTGCTATGCCGATGACACACAACTGTTTCTATCCTTCCCCCCCTCTGCCACTCAGGTGGAAGAGCGCATCACTGCATGGCTGGCTGACATCTCACAGTGGATGTCCTCCAACCACCTCAAGCTGAACCCAGACAAGACTGAGCTTCTCTTCTTCCCAGCTAAGTCCTGCCCTATGCGGGAGCTAACTATTTCCGTAGACAACGCCCTGGTAACGTCTGTCCCAACAGCCAGGAACCTTGGTGTTGTCCTGGACAGTCAGCTCTCGTTTAAAACTCACATCACAGCTGTCACTCGATCCTGTAGGTTCACACTCTATAACATACGACGAATTAGACCCTTCCTCACCCAGGAATCAGCCCAGCTCCTAATCCAGACAACAGTCTTGTCAAAACTTGACTATTGTAATTCGCTCCTTACTGGCCTACCGGCATGTGCACTTAAGCCTCTCCAACTGATCCAAAATGCCGCAGCTCGTCTGGTCTTCAACCAGCCAAAATTCTCACATGTCTCCCCCCTGCTCCGCTCCCTGCACTGGCTCCCAGTCGCTGCCCGCACAGAATACAAAACTCTGATGCTGGCATTCAAAGCAACCAAAGGTATGGCTCCCCCATATCTTGCAAGCATGATTGAACCCTACAAACCCTCCCGCGCACTCAGATCAGCCAACGCAGGAAAGCTGGAAATACCCTCACTAAAAACGCCGGGACAACGCTCCACACGTCCCAAACTCTTCTCCCTTCTGGCCCCAAAACTGTGGAATGCACTCCCCGTTGCAATCAGAACTGCAGCACCACTCCCAATCTTCCGCCGTAGTCTGAAGACCCACCTTTTCAGACTCCATCATGGCCCATAGCACTTATCCGATAGCACTTTTTAGACTTAGATAGCATTTGAAACAGACTTATAGCATGTCATGTAGACAGCACAATAATTGCATTGTATGTAGTCATAGCACATCATAGTACATATGTATAGCATAGTATAGTATATATATGTATAGTTAATATGTATAGTGTCATTATATAGATATGTTCTAGTTACGTTCTTAGCTTACGCATGTTTCTTGATAAATGCATTTTATATATGTGATGTATTCCCATACTTTTGTTCTTGCCTAATGTAAATCGCTCTGGATTAAGAGCGTCTGCTAAATGCCTAAATTGTAAACTGTAAATTGACGATCAGCAATCAGCAGAGAGTGAGCGATGTTTGCGCTACTCTATGCCGAATTGAAGTGGACTCGGACCCAGACTTTTTTTTCTCCCTGGAAATAAAAACGTCTGGGTTTCCGAGGCTACGCGCATACCCTCTATTGGAAAATCTGTTATGGATGTTATGTCCTCTGAAGCAAAATAGATGTTTTCTAATGTTCCACTGTACCATTTACCATTTCTAATGTTCCACTGAACCACTCTGTTCTGGAATTGCTGCTCACAACTGCACTCTCCAAAACTCCCCATGCAGCTATAGATCATTCCACTGTTTTTATTGATTTTATTCCTTCTTCTTAGTGGTTTCCCCCCCTAATAAAGTAATAAAGTCCCCGCCCTATTATTTACTAACTTTATTTTGTTACTTAGAGTAGAGCTTAACAATAATGTTGTCATCTCATCATCTTAAAGAAACATCTGAAAATGATGTTAGGACATAAAACCCAAAGTTTATATTGTTGGTTATTCTCATTATGTGTTATTATTAGTCAAATTAAAGTGACTTATTGCAGAGAAACAAGTGTTTTTCTTTACAAATCAAAACATTAGCCTAAATTAAACACCCTAATCGCCCAGGACGAAGTTCACCGTCCTTTCTATTAGTCACACCCAGCGCCCAGGACGAAGTTTTATCCAAAAGACGAAGTTTATTGATATGAAAACCGATCGCATCGCTCCACAGCCTAGGAGCGCCTGTTGCGCAATCCTCTATGTTGCACAATAGTGGGACGTCATCGAAAATGTCCCCCCCCTGTTTAGCCGACGACAACTAAAATCTGAAAACGTTAATAACTCCCGTCCTATTCTAAGAAAAGATCCTGTGTTAGACGGGACCCCGCTGTCCAGTCGCTAGTCACGTTAGATTTAATCATGTCTCCCGTTGTTGGCGATCGCCTTTAGAGTGTTTTGGCTACATTTAGCTGCTTCAGCCACATCCGATATAACTTCCGGTCCGTCGGTAAAAGTGCTCCGTTGCTATAAATCGATTGGGCGCTATGATTTAATGGATTAAATAACCCCGGGCAATCAGAGTGTTAAGCCATTTAGGCCTGACATCGAAATAAAAAAAACGTTCGCTCTGAAAGAATATATACCTATTCAAAGATTTGTGCTGCATTTTTACCTATTTTTCAAAAATAGCAGACCTACAAGTTCATAGCGCGCCACTCGGTGGCGCGCTATGAACTTGTAGATCTGCTATTTTTCAATAGCTAAAGTATAACAGAATGCTTGAAACACCAAAAGGGGTTCCCGACTTCCCGCCCAAAATGGGTTACACTCTGTGCTGAAAATAGGAGGTTTTAAAAAATATCGATTGAATCGTATCGAATATCGTATCGAATCGTGACCTTACAATCGAAAGTTGAATCGAATCGTGGATTAGGCAAATCGTGACGGCCCTAGTATATATATATATATTATATACATATGTTAGTAGTACGATTGGAAAACCAGTCAGATTGAAAAAAGGAGTCCTTTTTCCGCTAATTTATTTGCTTCTGGGAGTCCCTGGAACAAAGCCTTTTCAGATGGGGGTCCTTGAAAAGAGAAGGGAAGCCGCACACTCATATGCTCCAAAAGATAAATGTATTGACGACGTTTCGAGCCAAGGCTCTTCATCTGGTCAAAACTCAAGATGTCAGTAATCCACCCACTTAAAGGAGCATTCAGTGATTTGGAAAAAAACCTGGTCCACCCGGTAACAAGATGTGCACATGCACACGCTCTACAGTGGGGGAAGTACAACAGACCAACAGCACCAACAGCTTCATGATTGGAGGAAGGCCCCTCTCATCCTGATTGGATGAAGGCTTTGCCACCCAAAGCCCAAACCGAAACTAGGGTTTTTTGACCCCAGGGGTTAACTGGGGACAGGGAGGAACTCCTTATATGGTCAGCACACTTTATAGTAGGGAGGATTATCCAAAAAATAAGAAAAAATAAGTGATATTTGAATTAAGTGAAATCACTGAATATACCTTTAAATAGACACCCACGGGTCACGTTACTAGTCAGTGGGTGGAACCAACACAACATGGTCATTAGATCAATTAATGAAATATCATTACATATTATATATAGAAATAAGAAGATGGGGGTCCTTGACACGAAAGAAAGTTTGAAAACCACTGAATTAGCAACGTGTTTTTTCTTCTTCAGAAAACATTTTTAGAATCGGGCCTCAGGTTAATTCATGTGGTTAATCCATTTTGGATTGACGTCAAAATAAATAAAAAGTCTTCTGAAAGAATATTATATTCAAAGATCTGTGCCACATTTTCACGATTTTTCAAAAATAGCAGACCTACAAGCTCGTAGCGCGCCACTCGGTGGCGCGCTATGAGCTTGTAGATCTGCTATTTTTCAATAGCTAAAGTATAACATTAATGCTTAGTTAAAACACCAAAAGGGGTTCCCGTCCAGAATGGGTTAATTAGAGGGCAGGAACAATTACAGTGGTTATGATACTGGAATAAAACATTAAAAAAAACCAGTGCTGGCTGAGGCTCACATAATATACGTATTTGTCTCTGTCGTGTTACTGTGCTGTGAAATAGTGATTTGTGTAAAATGAGCCATGGATGTTCTTATAAAACACATCTGATATGAAGGGCCAGGCTGATGAATAATGTATGCCAGCATTCTGTACGCCAAGACACACATCATTTGCATTCCGTCCCTCAGACTCCCCTTCAGTGAGAAGCAAGACTTGGCTCGTCTTTGGTTAGAAAAACACTCCATTTCTGGCATGTGATACAATACTCAGCATTTTGATGCACATCTTACTTTATCTATTCCGTGTAATAATCTACTCTGAACGTGACTTGCTTGCTCACTTTCTGCTGCTGGCATCGTATGATACACCGGTAGATTTGGGTTTGTATCATTATTATCGCAGCTCATTAAAAAGACTTTCGGCTACAAACTGTGGGAGGCTATTTGAAAACGCTTTCAACGACACTAATTAAAAGCTACAGTAACAATGTATGTTTACAGTGCATGTGGGAAAAGCCGCAAGCTTCTAAACCAGAAGGCAAGCATCCGCTTCTTAAATTTAAGCCAGTAAGGAAAGGGCCGCGACGAGTTGCTTTTGGGACCGGACGTTCAAAGATGGTGGATTTGAATTCACTGACAAAGAGGCTTCAAAACAGGCCTGTATAGAAACCAATGGGTGACGTCACGGTTCCCTTCGTCCATATGTTTGACAGACCATTTGCTTTTTGAATAGTGTTGGCTATTCAAAATGAGAAGATATACAATACAAGCTCACAGTCAGAGCCGGATTTACCTTGCTGAGGGTTGGAGCAAATTTGAGGGCCCCCCTTTTCATTTCATTTTGGGGTACCCAGGCCCCTAAAAAGAGAGGCAGGCAGGCAGAAGCTCTCAATGGTTTAACCACAATACAACTAAATACAATAACTATACACACATTTCACTTGAATTGGATTTCAATACTTTACAATTTTATTTTATTTTTATTTTTTGGGGGCCCCCCTAGTCGGGGGCCCCCGGGCTGCAGCCCACCCTAGCCCAACAGAAAGTCCGCCTCTGCTCACAGTGAAGCACAAGTGTGAGCTTGACACAAAACATCTTCAGATGGGGGGAGATCAGTTTAATGTATATAACCACTGACTGGAGATCAGTTTAATGTCTATAACCACTGACTACAGATCAGTTTAATGTCTATAACCACTGACTAGAGATCAGTTTAATGTCTATAACCACTGACTAGAGATCAGTTGAATGTCTATAATCACTGACTACAGATCAGTTTAATGTCTATAACCACTGACTAGAGATCAGTTTAATGTCTATAACCACTGACTAGAGATCAGTCGAATGTCTATAACCACTGACTAGAGATCAGTTTAATGTCTATAACCACTGACTAGAGATCAGTTTAATGTCTATAACCACTGACTAGAGATCAGTGTAATGTCTATAACCACTGACTAGAGATCAGTTTAACGTCTATAACCACTGACTAGAGATCAGTTTAATGTCTATAACCACTGACTAGAGATCAGTTTAATGTCTATAACCACTGACTAGAGATCAGTTTAATGTATATAACCACTGACTAGAGATCAGTTTAACGTCTATAACCACTGACTAGAGATCAGTTTAATGTCTATAACCACTGACTAGAGATCAGTTTAATGTCTATAACCACTGACTAGAGATCAGTTTAACGTCTATAACCACTGACTAGAGATCAGTTTAATGTCTATAACCACTGACTAGAGATCAGTTTAATGTCTATAACCACTGACTAGAGATCAGTTTAACCCATTTTGACCTGAGATCAGATTCTAAAAATGTCTGTTTGAAAATGACAGTTTTCTGCCCAGGCGGTGGCGTAACCGTCTGGGCACCCGACTGGTAATCCAGTCGCAGTGTGCCGCGGGTTCGACTCCCGAGCCCGACACGGCCTTTACTGCATGTCTTCCCCCATCTCTCTCCCGTTTCCTGTCAGCCTTTTGTCCCTTCAAAAACCAATAAAAAAAGGCGTAAGCCGCAAAAAAATATCTTAAAAAAAAAAAAGAAAGAAAGAAAATGACAGTTTTCTGAAAAAGCTATGTTTCTATGTCAGTGGGTCTTCGATTTTTCAAAAATAGCAGACCTACAAGCTCGTAGCGCGCCACTCGGTGGCGCGCTACGAGCTTGTAGATCTGCTATTTTTAAATAGCTAAAGCATAACATAATGCTAACACCAAAAGGGGTTCCCGCCCAAAATGAGTTAAAACGAATAGAATCAGTTTAATGTCTCTGGCATTAAAACGAATAGAATCAGTTTAATGTCTCTGGCATTAATACAAAAATAAAATACTGTCTCGCTACTAATAATTGTAGTGAGAGAGAGATAATGAAGGTATAGTTTAATTAGTTTCCATCACGCTCCACTGCACATAATATTATTATTGTTCATAACATTCATCGTTCCACACCAGCTCACAACTTATTATCTGATAGACTAGACTGAGAGACTACTGACTCCCACCCAATTCACCCTTTTTCAAAGATTTTTAGAAAATGTTCAAAAACAGCAGATTTACAAGCTCAGCTCAAAGCGCAGCACAAAGTGTATATTTGCAATTTTTTATTTAACAATCTAAATGTTAATGAGCTAATTATCTGATGAACTATAATAGATGGTGCACACGCGCACACACACACACACACACACACACACACACACACACACACACACACACACACACACACACACACACACACACACACACACACACACACACACACACACACACACACACACACACACACACACACACACACACACACACACACACACACACACACACACACGGAGGGAATAGTGATGCGTTTGGTAGGATTTTGGCTAGTAGGATGCTAGGCTACTTGGCTGCCAGTCTGTAGTTCGTAAGTTTGCGTCAGTGACGCTGGTGTGTACACTGTCACTGCAGTACACCATCTTCCATCTCTCTACTATCTTTGATATGTCACAACTCTTCTACTCTATGGCTCTGGATCGATGGTGGTATTATTATTATTCGCGTTAGAAAATGTCTCCCCTCGCGTCAAAACAGTTCTCTTGATGAGAAGACATGTGGACATATCCTTATGGAACCAGGGAGAGAAGACATGTGGACATATCCTTATGGAACCAGGGAGAGGAGACATGTGGAGATATCCGTATGGAACCAGGGAGAGAAGACATGTGGACATATCCTTATGGAACCAGGGAGAGGAGACATGTGGACATATCCATATGGAACCAGGGAGAGAAGACATGTGGACATATCCTTATGGAACCAGGGAGAGAAGACATGTGGACATATCCTTATGGAACCAGGGAGAGAAGACATGTGGACATATCCTTATGGAACCAGGGAGAGAAGACATGTGGACATATCCTTACGGAACCAGGGAGAGAAGACATGTGGACATATCCTTACGGAACCAGGGAGAGAAGACATGTGGACATATCCTTACGGAACCAGGGAGAGAGACATGAGGACATATCCTTATGGAACCAGGGAGAGAAGACATGTGGACATATCCTTATGGAACCAGGGAGAGAGACATGTGGACATATCCTTATGGAACCAGGGAGAGAAGACATGTGGACATATCCTTATGGAACCAGGGAGAGAAGACATGTGGACATATCCTTATGGAACCAGGGAGAGAGACATGTGGACATATCCTTATGGAACCAGGGAGAGAAGACATGTGGACATATCCTTACGGAACCAGGGAGAGAAGACATGTGGACATATCCTTATAAAACCAGGGAGAGAAGACATGTGGACATATCCTTACGGAACCAGGGAGAGAAGACATGTGGACATATCCTTACGGAACCAGGGAGAGAAGACATGTGGACATATCCTTATGGAACCAGGGAGAGAAGACATGTGGACATATCCTTATGGAACCAGGGAGAGAGACATGTGGACATATCCTTATGGAACCAGGGAGAGAAGACATGTGGACATATCCTTACGGAACCAGGGAGAGAAGACATGTGGACATATCCTTATGGAACCAGGGAGAGAAGACATGTGGACATATCCTTACGGAACCAGGGAGAGAAGACATGTGGACATATCCTTATGGAACCAGGGAGAGAAGACATGTGGACATATCCTTATGGAACCAGGGAGAGAAGACATGTGGACATATCCTTATGGAACCAGGGAGAGAGACATGTGGACATATCCTTATGGAACCAGGGAGAGAAGACATGTGGACATATCCTTACGGAACCAGGGAGAGAAGACATGTGGACATATCCTTAT
This sequence comes from Electrona antarctica, assembly GCF_951216825.1. Taxonomy (NCBI): domain Eukaryota; kingdom Metazoa; phylum Chordata; class Actinopteri; order Myctophiformes; family Myctophidae; genus Electrona; species Electrona antarctica. Next base: position 45,327,244 of record NC_136794.1, read on the forward strand.
GGAACCAGGGAGAGAAGACATGTGGACATATCCTTACGGAACCAGGGAGAGAAGACATGTGGACATATCCTTATGGAACCAGGGAGAGAAGACATGTGGACATATCCTTACGGAACCAGGGAGAGAAGACATGTGGACATATCCTTATGGAACCAGGGAGAGAAGACATGTGGACATATCCTTATGAAACCAAGGAGAGGAAAAGACATGTGGACATATCCTTATGGAACCAGGGAGAGGAGAAGACATGTGGACATATCCTTATGGAATCAGGGAGAGAAGACATGTGGACATATCCTTATGGAACCAGGGAGAGAAGACATGTGGACATATCCTTACGGAACCAGGGAGAGAAGACATGTGGACATATCCTTACGGAACCAGGGAGAGAAGACATGTGGACATATCCTTATGGAACCAAGGAGAGGAGAAGACATGTGGACATATCCTTATGGAACCAGGGAGAGGAGAAGACATGTGGACATATCCTTATGGAATCAGGGAGAGAAGACATGTGGACATATCCTTATGGAACCAGGGAGAGAAGACATGTGGACATATCCTTACGGAACCAGGGAGAGAAGACATGTGGACATATCCTTATGGAACCAGGGAGAGAAGACATGTGGACATATCCTTACGGAACCAGGGAGAGAAGACATGTGGACATATCCTTATGGAACCAGGGAGAGAAGACATGTGGACATATCCTTATGGAACCAGGGAGAGAAGACATGTGGACATATCCTTATGGAACCAGGGAGAGGGGGACTGGCCCAGAGTCCAGACTGGTACAGTGTTTGAGTCTTGTTGCTGTTGTTGTTGTTGTTGTAATAGCTTCAACAGATGATCCCTAAATAGTCAGTCCTTGGTTTCACAACGCTAGAGGCAAACTTAACTGAGATGAATTATGAATCACAAAATGACATCATTTAGTTTATTATCCCAGAGAGCACGCATGCAGCATTTCTCATCGTATAATCAGCTTCTGGTCTCGCAGCTGCTGCTGAGGACTTTTATAGGATCTACTGCAGTCCCAGCGGGGGGGAAGTAACTAAGTACATTTACTGAAGTAGGCCTACTGCATTTAACCCATTTTGACCTGAGATCAGATTCTAAAAATGTCTTCTACATCCTGACAGTTTCCTGAAAAAGCTATGTTTCTATGTCAGTCGTTCTTCGATTTTTCAAAAATAGCAGATCTACAAGCTCGTAGCGCGCCACCGAGTGGCACGCTACGAGCTTGTAGATCTGCTATTTTTCAATAGCTAAAGCATAACATAATGCTTATGCTATGCCCAAAATGGGTTAACCCATTTAGGCCTGACGTCGATATTTTAAAAAAATGCCTCCCAACCCCTGAAATACCTATGTTTCTGTATCAGTGGTGGTCAATATTTCATGTCAAGGAAAAAAATATACTGAGTTAAAATATTTGAGTTAAAAAACGTTCGCTCTGAAAGAATATATATTCAAAGATTTGCACCACGTTTTCATGACTTTTCAAAAATAGCAGACCTACAAGCTCGTAGCGCGCCACTCGGTGGCGCGCTATGAGCTTGTAGGTCTGCTATTTTTCAATAGCTAAAGTATAACGTAACGCTTAAAACACCAAAAGGGGTTCCCGCCCAAAAGGGGTTAAGTACAATGTTTGAGGTGCTTTTACTTAACCGGAGTATATACCCACATTTGTATACGTTTTACTTCTACTCCACTACATCTCAGAGGCAAATATTGTACTTTTTACTTCACGGAAATGTGAAAACTTGAATTATTATTTAAACTTTGGCTATTTAAAATAATAATAATAATAATGATAATGAAAGTCGATCTACAATGTTGTATCTGCAAGGATTTTATAGCCTACTTTTGGAAATGTGTGAAATGGGACGTTGTGCATAATGAATACTTTTTTACTTTTAGTAGAATACATACAGTAAGTACTTTCACTCAGGTAAAACAAAACAAAAAAGAGTATAGGCCAGTGGTTCCCAAAGTGGGGTCCGGGGACCCCCAGGGGTACCTGAGGCAGTTCCAGGGGGTCCCCAGCTAAATGATAGTTTGGAACCAAATGGACCCTAATGGGTCCATTTGGTTCCATTTTGTACACTCTCAGAGTTAAATTAACATTGATTTTACAATATAAAATTGGGTGTCCAAGAGATAGAAATTCCATTAAATCTGTCCGTAGACTAATGCCTGTCAAACTGGGGGTCCTTGAAATGAAACAGTTTGAGAATCACTGCTAGAGCCATTACTACGCTCCGACATTGAAGGTAGTATTTATCTTGAAACATACAAAAAGCTATGATATAAAACCAGAGAAGCCAAGTCTTATATGTGTTGTACTTGGAGATGTGTCAGGAATGACGCTGTTGGAGGAAGTGTTCCATTGCTTCAAGGCCCGCTTGATGTGTAGCCTATAGGCTTTCCACGTCTAAAGTAGCCAACAGAACATTATCTGCAATCTCCATGTCTTTAATAGTGTTTAAGTTTATAGAGCTGCACGTAAAGGACAATCAAATTGCGCACTGTTACAAAAGATCACACATCACATTGCTGTTCCTTGGAGTGGTTGCACCACTCAAAAATCATCAACAGACAATGTCTGAACCTGGTTAATATGCAGAGACTTGTGTATTTTGTGCAGTGTATAGAATAGGTATGCATGGATTATCCACTTTAATGAATACATTTCTTTTCCTGTTATCACACCTTGTTCTAAAGGTTTGTAGAGTTTCTTGTGGATTACAGATTTATATTCCATTGTGAATGGATAGTCTTGATAAGAATTCTCATCATTCAATTGTCTCATGCATAATCTGATGTGTTCTGCATAACAATTGAGCCCCTCTTATCTGCAGAGCATATCACAATTGTAGGGTCCACTCGAAGAGTGAGTAATGCTTCCCTTTTCGTTGTGCGGACAGTGTCTTGTTTCATTCCATCTGATCATCTGTTGGGTCCAGCACCGTGTCGAAATATTGTGCATATCTTTTTTTCTCCTTTTTTACACGACTACTTAACAGTTTGCTTGCCGCTAATTGTTTGATCCAGTGTTCCGCCGCTGCATAATATGCTATTCCCGCTATTTGTTTAATGCGTTTAATTCTCCGTTTTAAAATAATTAAAAAGAAACAGCGCATTTATCCGGGACCTGATGACGAGGCCGTCGCGTTATGATGACGAAACCGGAAATCAAGTCATCATCTGGGCTGCTAGGGCTTCTGGGAAATTGAGCCCAATGCAAGTGGACGGGGGGTTTGTTTGGACTACAACTTGCTCTGCACTGTGGTTTCGTTTCGCATTGTCATGGCCGCTGGTTCGTCTCGTAACAAACCATCGAACCATTTTTTACCGGATTTTCGTGGTTGAAAGCTGCAAATACTTCAGCGTATGCTCCAAATGTAATAAAACAATGTCGGCAGCGTTGGATATTTGATTAAAATGCGGGGAATGCGGGGTATGGCGTCAAAGTGTTAATGTTTGCCAGGTATTAAAGAAATTGGTAAATTGACCCAAATCTAGCAACAAAGGTTTCATTGCTTACGTTAATGATCCAAATGTAACAACAAAGGTTTCATTGCTTACGTTAATGATCCAAATGTAACAACAAAGGTTTCATTGCTTACGTTAATAATCCAAATGTAACAACAAAGGTTTCATTGCTTACGTTAATAATCCAAATGTAACAATAAAGGTTTCATTGCTTACGTTAATGATCCTAATGTAACAACAAAGGTTTCATTGCTTACGTTAATGAAAATATTCTATTAATTCATGCCTTTTTTTGAGTCTCGGTGTGTCCAGTGCAACGTGTCTTTTTTAAGTCTCGGTGTGTCCAGTGCAACGTGTCACCTCATCAATAGGGATGGAGCTTGTTATTGTGGTTTTGATAACGAGCATCTCATCGATCAGGCTTATCGAGGTGGGTTCTTATTGAGCCGGGTTCTTATGGAGCTGGGTTCTTATAGAGCTGGGTTCTTATAGAGCTGGGTTCTTATAGAGCTGGGTTCTTATAGAGCTGGGTTCTTATCGAGCTGGGTTCTTATCGAGCTGGGTTCTTATAGAGCTGGGTTCTTATCGAGCTGGGTTCTTATCGAGCCGGGTTCTTATCGAGGTGGGTTCTTATAGAGCTGGGTTCTTATAGAGCTGGGTTCTTATAGAGCTGGGTTCTTATAGAGCTGGGTTCTTATAGAGCTGGGTTCTTATAGAGCTGGGTTCTTATAGAGCTGGGTTCTTATCGAGACGGGGTTCTTATCGAGCCGGGTTCTTATAGAGCTGGGTTCTTATAGAGCTGGGTTCTTATAGAGCTGGGTTCTTATAGAGCTGGGTTCTTATCGAGACGGGGTTCTTATCGAGCCGGGTTCTTATAGAGCTGGGTTCTTATCGAGCTGGGTTCTTATCGAGCTGGGTTCTTATCGAGCTGGGTTCTTATAGAGCTGGGTTCTTATCGAGCCGGGTTCTTATCGAGCTGGGTTCTTATAGAGCTGGGTTCTTATAGAGCTGGGTTCTCATCGGGCTGGGTTCTTATCGAGCTGGGTTCTTATAGAGCTGGGTTCTTATAGAGCTGGGTTCTCATCGGGCTGGGTTCTTATCGAGCTGGGTTCTTATAGAGCTGGGTTCTTATAGAGCTGGGTTCTTATAGAGCTGGGTTCTTATCGAGCTGGGTTCTTATCGAGCCGGGTTCTTATCGAGCTGGGTTCTTATCGAGCCGGGTTCTTATAGAGCTGGGTTCTTATCGAGCCGGGTTCTTATAGAGCTGGGTTCTTATAGAGCTGGGTTCTTATAGAGCTGGGTTCTTATAGAGCTGGGTTCTTATAGAGCTGGGTTCTTATAGAGCTGGGTTCTTATAGAGCTGGGTTCTTATAGAGCTGGGTTCTTATAGAGCTGGGTTCTTATCGAGCTGGGTTCTTATCGAGCCGGGTTCTTATAGAGCTGGGTTCTTATCGAGCTGGGTTCTTATAGAGCTGGGTTCTTATAGAGCTGGGTTCTTATAGAGCTGGGTTCTTATAGAGCTGGGTTCTTATAGAGCTGGGTTCTTATAGAGCTGGGTTCTTATAGAGCTGGGTTCTTATCGAGCCGGGTTCTTATAGAGCTGGGTTCTTATCGAGCTGGGTTCTTATAGAGCTGGGTTCTTATAGAGCTGGGTTCTTATAGAGCTGGGTTCTTATAGAGCTGGGTTCTTATAGAGCTGGGTTCTTATCGAGCCGGGTTCTTATAGAGCTGGGTTCTTATCGAGCCGGGTTCTTATAGAGCCGGGTTCTTATCGAGCCGGGTTCTTATCGAGCTGGGTTCTTATAGAGCTGGGTTCTTATAGAGCTGGGTTCTTATAGAGCTGGGTTCTTATCGAGCTGGGTTCTTATAGAGCTGGGTTCTTATCGAGCTGGGTTCTTATAGAGCTGGGTTCTTATGGAGCTGGGTTCTTATTGAGCTGGGTTCTTATCGAGCTGGGTTCTTATCGAGCTGGGTTCTTATCGAGCTGGGTTCTTATCGAGCTGGGTTCTTATCGAGCTGGGTTCTTATCGAGCTGGGTTCTTATAGAGCTGGGTTCTTATCGAGCCCACTATCGAGCATTTCCTATTATTTTGTGGAAAGACGGGAGATGACATTTTTTTTTATCAGATTCTAAAAAAATGTCTTCTACATCCTGACAGTTTTCTGAAAAAACTATGTTTCTATGTCAGTCGTTCTTCGATTTTTCAAAAATAGCAGACCTACAAGCTCGTAGCGCGCCACTCGGTGGCGCGCTATGAGCTTGTAGATCTGCTATTTTTCAATAGCTAAAGCACAACATAATGCTAACACCAAAAGGGGTTCCCGCCCAAAATGGGCTAAACGACAAATTCTGAACAGAACCAGTATCTTTTACTAGGGCCCTCAAACACAGTACTTGTCTAACAGACGGAAAGCAATTATTGACCTTTTTACTTGGGAAAATAATATTGAATAAACTGTAAACTGGTTAATGTGTGTAACGTTACTTTAATTGTAACGCTTGCTGGTTCGCAGGTATCAGCACACATTTAGACCGACATGTCTGTGCCAGCCGTGGCTGATTAGATTTATTTATTGACCGCCTCTTGTCTTGATTGTTTAAACATGACGTCACATGGGGCCGCTATACTCCATAACAGGCTAGATAAGCCCAAAGCGTATTGATATACTGGGTACTCAATAAGCTTGTTATTGGGTTTTATCGGATATCGGTTTTCGAGCTCCATCCCGGCCTACTCGTAAAACATCAGGAAGTGTTGATAAAATAGAATAACATTTTGTTTACTGCAGTATCTATTTCTCGATTGATTGATTGAAGTTTGCAGAATTACAGTACATTTCAAGCACAAACTCAATACAAAGACTGTTAACTGTGAGTGGACGACCCAATTAAGCATTACACTTGTTATAAGAGGGTCCACCGTGTTCAATTCATCAAAACATTTAGAGACGTACAAATAGACACTTCTATATAGTCAAATAACTGAACAGGAATTCATCATAGAGGTAAAAAGGGAAAAGAAACATCTACTCGCTTCAAATGTTTCCAAAAACGTTATTTGAGAGCAATGTTTAGCTGTAAATTACATTCTGTGTTCATGGCTGCCATACAGCAAAAATCATGCAGTGCAGCAGGTGTTCTGAGCCTTTGATTAGACAAGCGGTCTGTTATAGTCTAAGAGCCCAGCGGTCATTATTGAGGAATAACACACTGCTCAATTCAGTCATTGACCAATCAGAATCAAGCATTCAACCAGCAAGCCGTGTAAGTACAATATTTACAGGGAATGGGAAAAAGAGGATCAAATGCAGTTGTTATTTAGTCGCAATTAAGCTGGTGTTAGTAAGGCTACTTTTCATTGTCCCATTTCTCTGTTCTGTCTGTTTCTCCTCAGTGGCTGGAGCAATTGATCTGAATGTCACACTGGTGTCGACCATCAGCATATAATTAGCACCCACCCTGTGAAGCGTGTTTTTCACTTTCCCAACTTGTACGCTGTTTATTAGTGTTTTCATGTAACAAAGAGGGTTCTACCGTCGCCATGGTTACAGCCGTCGCCATGGTTACAGCCCCCAAGCAATGGGATGAATGAATCAACATGCGTGTCCCCACAGACACTGCGTTTTAGGGGCGAGAGGGCGCTTTGTGTGTGTGTGTGTGTGTGTGTGTGTGTGTGTGTGTGTGTGTGTGTGTGTGTGTGTGTGTGGTGTGTGTGTGTGTGGACTCTTTCGCCACCTACAAACGCACCGTTAAGGACATAAGTGGACGTCATCATCGGATTCGATGGACAACCATAAGCATGTGTGTGTGTGTGTGTGTGTGTTGTGGCGACGGTACATGCCTGTGTGCGTTGGAACTGTTGCAGGTACCCTGATATGACATGAGTGCATAACCCAAACTCTGCACATACTTTGGGTGCTCATATATCCCCGGACGGGTATGGACTAGTAGTTTTATAAAACCTACAAACCACAGTTTTTCAAAAAAGTACCAGTTCTAACAGTCTCACAACACGTAGCCTACATTGCGATGTGAAGCGTTGTGAGATTGTATAACTTATTGTGTCCGTTGAAGAATTGATACTGTCAGGGTGATGAATGTGGTAATTTTAACAAGATTCTGAAGTGCGACCTGATGGAAAGGATTATTCTATTTTTTGCCCAGGGAACAGAGGATTAAGGATGAGTCAGTTTAAGTCAGTTTAAGTATTAGCATCACAGCTGCTACCTTTAAAAGAGTAGTTCAGCCAAACAAGACGTATTTTCTATTAATCACACACAACATAAAGCCTCATTGTGTTAGCATTATGTTATGCTTTAGCTATTGAAAAATAGCAGATCTACAAGCTCATAGTGAGTGGCGCGCTACGAGCTTGTAGGTCTTCTATTTTTGAAAAATCGAAGAACGACTGACATAGAAACATAGCTTTTTCAGAAATCTGTCAGGATGTAGAAGACATTTTTAGAATCTGATCTCAGGTCAAAATGCGTTAATTGTTTGTGTTTAGTTTTTTTTTTTTATTGCACTTCTGTTGTTGTTGCACTGATTATAGATGTTTTTTCTCACCACAGCACTTTGGTTAATTCCGATTGTTTTAAATGTGCTCTATAAATACTGTTTGATTTGATTTGATGTCTGCTTATTATATTTAAGCGGCTTTGGGCTTTTGCTTTTCTGTAAAGTTGCTTGTCAATATTGGCAGTTTGAGGCCGGCTGCGTGTTTTTATACCCGCTGTATTTGAATAGCTATAATCTAAAGTAATAATAATAATAATAACTTGGATTTAATATAGCGCCTTTCAAGAAACCCAAGGACGCTTTACAAAACAAAAAACAAAACAAACAAACTAGTTGCCAAAAGCCAGAGTGAACAGTGAATGCCACAGACGAAAAACAGTCTAAGTCCACACTATTGATCCATAATGTATAAATGATAGATAAGGGGTCAGGACAACGAGGCCTTTTCGTGGAGGGGTCAGAATGAAATTTGGACTTAGGCTGAGCTCACACGGTTAATGCAGTGATTTTTGTTGTGAGTGTCATGGCCGCCCCCAATGCATTTCCAATGGAGGTCACATGGTCTGTTGTATGGCTTTCAGCTGTGTTTCGACTGCGCCCCTCCCCCTCACACAACACAATGTTGTGTCAAACCATGTGACCTCCATTGGAAATGCATTGGGGCGGCCATGACACTACACAACAACAGCAATGCAGTGCAGTGCATTAAAGGTGTGAGCTCAGCCTTAGGGTGCACTCACACGGTTAATGCAATGCTCTATGCTCGTTGGGTAGTGTCATGGCCGCCCCAATGCATTTCCAATGGAGGTCACATGGTTTGACACAACATTGTGTTGTATGAGGGGGAGGGGCGCAGTCGAAACACAGCTGAAAGCCATACAACAGAGCCCTCCCCCTATGTTGTGTCAAACCATGTGACCTCCATTGGAAATGCATTGGGCGGCCATGACACAACACAGCATTGATCCAACGAGCACAGAGAATTGCATTAACCGTGTGAGTTCACCCTTAGACTGTTTTTCGTCTGTGGTACTCAAATGTCTCTTCAGTGCAGACTTGAAAGAGTCCAATGTAGGAGTCTGGTGAATCTCCAAGGGGAGAGAGTTCCAAAGTGACACAGATGCTTTCCCGGTTTGAATGGGTTAAGACCTTAGAGTATATATGATTAGAGACGGCACCCGGAGGAAACCCTGAGGCGAAATGGACATAGTGGCCGAATTTGGTATTGCAGCGCTGGGCCAATTCTGGTCTGTTGACTATCATTGTGCACGTTCATGATGACACGTGAACGCCGTTTCATACGTGAACGCGTGCAATGATAGTCAACGGCACAGCGCGTTCACGATTTGGCCCAATCCATCCCAGAATGCACTCTGTTCCTACCCGGAAGGAGGAGTGAAATCGCCTCATGCGCTTTAGAGCAACTTAATGCAAGTGGATGGGAGGAGAAATCCGGTGCCGTCTCTATTAATATATACTCTAAGGTTAAGACACTGTAATCAATTACATATCATGCTTACTTTAAAACCCATTTAGACCTGAGGACGCGTCTGTGTCACCTTACAGCTTTAACCCACTTTAACCATTATTTTAAACTTTAGCTGTTGAAAAATGTAGCCGCGCTATGAGCTTGTAGATCTGCTATTTTTGAAAAATCGTGAAAATGTGTGCAAATCTTTGAATATGTATTCAGTGATTTGGGAAAAAAACCTGGTCCGCCCCGGTAACAAGATGTGCACATGCACGCTCTACAGTGGGGGAAGTACAACAGACCAACAGCACGTGCACCAAGGCCCGCCCCACTCGATCATGATTGGATGAAGGCCCCTCTCAACCTGATTGGATGAAGGCTTTGCCACCCAAAGCCCAAACCGAAACTAGGGTTTTTTGACCCCAGGGGCTCACTGGGGACAGGGAGGAACTCCTTATATGGTAGTAGGGAGGATTATCCAAAAAATAAGTGATATTTGAATTAAGTGAAATCACTGAATATACATTTAAAGGTATATTCAGTGATTTCACTTAATTCAAATATCACTTATTTTTTCTTATTTTTTGGATAATCCTCCCTACTATAAAGTGTGCTGACCATATAAGGAGTTCCTCCCTGTCCCCAGTGAGCCCCTGGGGTCAAAAAACCCTAGTTTCGGTTTGGGCTTTGGGTGGCAAAGCCTTCATCCAATCAGGATGAGAGGGGCCTTCCTCCAATCATGATCGAGTGGGGAGGGCATTGGTGCACGTGCTGTTGGTCTGTTGTACTTCCCCCACTGTAGAGCGTGTGCATGTGCACATCTTGTTACCGGGTGGACCGGGTTTTTTTTCCAAATCACTGAATGCTCCTTTAATGCGCACTGATGTATTGTTTCATGCCCCCATGCCCATATATGGGAGCTATTCCAGTGATGTGAATTGTGAACGTGCACACTTTGCCCTTTGCAATATTCCTCCGTTGAATATCAAGATGATCGCTCCGCTGAGACAATAGAAGTCCTGTTTAGATGCAATGATTCACTACAAACTACCACAAATTGAGATGCAAATGTATTAACATTATGGGCTTTTCCCATGATAAGACAACCGCCTGAATGATTCTGTTCATTACATTTTGCAAATTTTAGCACATTTGCAGACAGAATGGAACAGAATAACTGAGAGCGGAAAACAACTTGTTGTCTAAAGAGACATTGAATAAAATGAAGCCATTAAAGCTGCTATAAGCAATAATATGTCAACATTTTAATGACCTTTTTATTTTTTTGGTATTCAGACAGCCAGCAATGGGTAGAACGCTCCCAAAAAAATGTAGGGGCCACAATCTGCATTCAAAGATTTTCCTAGAAGCTTTGTCATTGGTCGATTTGCTTGTCTGCTTCCTGATTGGTTAGTCACTTTCGACCAATGACAAAGCTTCTAGGAACATCTTTGAATGCAGATTGTGGCCCCTAGATGTGTCACAGAGACTAAATTATTTTTGGGAGCGTTCTACCCATTGCTGGCTGTCTGAATACAAAAAAAAATTAAAATAAAAAGGTCATTCATATTTTGACATATTATTGCTTATTTCACTTCTATTTTATTGTTTATACACAGGGCTTTGTGAACATCCCATATTTAGATTTGATATGAATTGTATCAGGCTTTTCAATAGTATGAGTCAAATGTTCTGGTGACTCATACTGTTTACCTCATTGTCACGGCCCCTTGGCCTGGCCTACAGGGCCTATGCTGTGTATATGGTACCATAGATATATATAAACACTAGATGGCTCAAGGCGGAGTTTCTGACGTCGTTCACCCGGCAGCCATCTTACTTCGGGGCTACAGTACAGTATGTTCAATGGCAGCTCAAACAGAAACAGTCATAACTCGCTCAAATCTTGACGGATTTACAAACGGGTTGGTTTATTACAAACGTTGTCAACGTGGCTATGATTCAGGAACGCTTATCTGCTTAATTTATGTTTTTTATATGAACGTCGTATAAAATCATATACGTATGCGGACGTCTGACGTTTATAACAAACCAAACCGTTTGAAAATCGGTTGAAAATTGAGCAAGTTATGGTCATTTAAGAGTACATGCCCCATAGACACAATGTTATGTGTCCCGAGGTAAGATGGCCGCCACGTAACGACGTCGCTCTCCATTGGCCAACAGCGCGGGTGAGCTATCTAGAGTTTATATATATCTATGTATGGTACTGCCCTGTGTGTGTGTTTCTCCCACAGGTCATGTGGGCGTCGGCCCACTTGCAGACTCCTCATTAGGGGTATTAGGAGCACCTGGCCAGTGCTCCTGGAACCTCTATAAAAGAGGGCTTGCCAGCCATTATCGGTTCCCTCTCCAGATGACAGCACCCTTCTGTTTCTTTCCCTTACCTGTTTGATTTGCACACTACAACACCCATTCACCATACTATCCACACATCCACACTACAACACCCATTCACCATACTATCCACACATCCACACTACAACACCCATTCACCATACTATCCACACATCCACACTACAACACCCATTCACCATACTATCCACACATCCACACTACAACACCCATTCACCATACTATCCACACATCCACACTACAACACCCATTCACCATACTATCCACACATCCACACTACAACACCCATTCACCATACTATCCACACATCCACACTACAACACCCATTCACCATACTATCCACACATCCACACTACAACACCCATTCACCATACTATCCACACATCCACACTACAACACCCATTCACCATACTATCCACACATCCACACTACAACACCCATTCACCATACTATCCACACATCCACACTACAACACCCATTCACCATACTATCCACACATCCACACTACAACACCCATTCACCATACTATCCACACATCCACACTACAACACCCATTCACCATACTATCCACACATCCACACTACAACACCCATTCACCATACTATCCACACATCCACACTACAACACCCATTCACCATACTATCCACACATCCACACTACAACACCCATTCACCATACTATCCACACATCCACACTACAACACCCATTCACCATACTATCCACACATCCACACTACAACACCCATTCACCATACTATCCACACATCCACACTACAACACCCATTCACCATACTATCCACACATCCACACTACAACACCCATTCACCATACTATCCACATATCCACACTACAACACCCATTCACCATACTATCCACACTACAACACCCATTCACCATACTATCCACACATCCACACTACAACACCCATTCACCATACTATCCACACATCCACACTACAACACCCATTCACCATACTATCCACACATCCACACTACAACACCCATTCACCATACTATCCACACATCCACACTACAACACACATTCACCATACTATCCACACATCCACACTACAACACCCATTCACCATACTATCCACACATCCACACTGACACCACTGATCTCACTGACTTCCACATCTCATACATTCTGTAAGCATTATTTGACCTTTATATTATTAGTTACCCTTTTTGTGAATAAATTATTGTTATTTGAACACTGTTACTGCGTCCTCCTCCATTTGTCATGGCCCAACGGGCCGGGTTATGACATCATCCTACGTTATAAACAACAAAATCCACATAGAAATGATAATCCTAACACATTCGGACCCCAACGCAGACTACCGCAGACCCCGCGCCGACCTCCGCGCCTCCGTGGGGACACCCGTTGGACCCGCCGATCCGCGGACCCCCGTGATTTTGACACATATTGTAACTATGAGAGATGTTCTTTGTACCTGCCAAGCCATTAATGTCAACACTACAACCGACAGCTGTGCATGAGGTGCGACATATAATGGCTTGGAGAATGTGAATGAATGAATGAATAGTTTATTTCGGTGCTCTACATTTACATGTTAAGTTTCATCATTTGCATTTAAGTTTTTACAAAGAGGTGCCTATCTTTTACAAAGAGGTGTGCACAAAGAGTGCACAAACACAACAAAAAGGACCCATAACAGTCCATTTGTACTTCCATCAGAGTTTATTGTTATAAAAGGGTCCTTTGGTTCCATTTGTAGTAGGCTCAGGTTACACTGTCAGTTACAGAGTCACCTCAGTAGGCTCAGGTTACACTGTCAGTTACAGAGTCACCTCAGTAGGCTCAGGTTACACTGTCAGTTACAGAGTCACCTCAGTAGGCTCAGGTTACACTGTCAGTTACAGAGTCACCTCAGTAGGCTCAGGTTACACTGTCAGTTACAGAGTCACCTCAGTAGGCTCAGGTTACACTGTCAGTTACAGAGTCACCTCAGTAGGCTCAGGTTACACTGTCAGTTACAGAGTCACCTCCTGTAGTAGGCTCAGGTTACACCGTCAGTTACAGAGTCACCTCAGTAGGCTCAGGTTACACTGTCAGTTACAGAGTCACCTCAGTAGGCTCAGGTTACACTGTCAGTTACAGAGTCACCTCAGTAGGCTCAGGTTACACTGTCAGTTACAGAGTCACCTCCTGTAGTAGGCTCAGGTTACACCGTCAGTTACAGAGTCACCTCAGTAGGCTCAGGTTACACTGTCAGTTACAGAGTCACCTCAGTAGGCTCAGGTTACACTGTCAGTTACAGAGTCACCTCCTTTAGTAGGCTCAGGTTACACCGTCAGTTACAGAGTCACCTCAGTAGGCTCAGGTTACACTGTCAGTTACAGAGTCACCTCAGTAGGCTCAGGTTACACTGTCAGTTACAGAGTCACCTCAGTAGGCTCAGGTTACACTGTCAGTTACAGAGTCACCTCCTGTAGTAGGCTCAGGTTACACCGTCAGTTACAGAGTCACCTCCACACTGTCAGTTACAGAGTCACCTCCACACTGTCAGTTACAGAGTCACCTCCACACTGTCAGTTACAGAGTCACCTCCACAGATCCTGTTGTTGTTACTGTTAAATCAGCGGGTGTGCTCCGGTGGCGTCCCCGTTTTTACTACCCCGTTTCGCACCAGTAAGGGGAGGGAGGGGGGAGGGGGGCAAGGCAACGGCCCTATAGTTACAGTTAGTTGAATCGTCAAAACTCCTACATTTGATCATCGATTTATTCCATTAGATTAGACCATAGACCATGTTATGGTTGTATCCACAATGAAAACATTCTCTGAGGTAAACGAGATTAGTGTACATTCCCCACAATAGCCTAATAGCCACTAAAATGTTTTAGTTATTACATAACTTAATATGCTACTGCCTGTATTCTTCTTGGACAAATATAAAAAGATACTCCTATGGAAAGGCTATAGTATTTAATAGTTAGAGAAATTCGTTATAACAGCAAAGTAGTAGTAGTAGTTGTTGTGAATTAGCATACTGGACATTTGGACTGAATGTTTCCTTTATCCTCGTTCTGTTTTCGTGTTTCTTTCAACACGTTGTGCTTCACGAGTTCATGTTACACAGCCGTGTTCACGTTCCACAGCAGTGTTCACGTTCCACAGCCGTGTTGTGTGTGCGCTGACTGCAGCGGTGTGGGCTAGCCACTCCCTCCGGTGCGAAACTGGGTAGTAAAAACAGGGACGCGCTCTGGTGTGCTCTGCTTCGCTGCTTGCGTGCAGGGACGGATTAACCCCCACGAGGGCCCCTGGGCCGGTACGTTTTGCAGGGCCCCCATAGCACGCGTGCACGTGACATTTTCGTGATTTTCCGTGTTTTTATCATCTTTTTGACCTAAATTTAACTAAATCAATGGCCAATGAAGGGCCCCAGGAGCCCTTTTCAGGGCGTCAAATCTATTACCGCGCAGTTCAGTTTCTCTGAAGGGCCCCTGAGAGCCAAGGGCCCCTGGGCCACGGCCCCACTGGCCCGCAATGGCTAATTTGTCCCTGCTTTCGTGAACGTTTCGACTATGGCATTGAAAGTGTCTGGTTGCGTCCCCCCCCTCTATGGGTTGCGTAGAAAGGCAGCCAATCAGAACTCAGTCAGCGGGGTCAGTATGACTAGCATGTCAAAGTTTACATGGGTATTCATCATAGAGTATAAAAAATGATAGAGACTGAACCGGCATGATAGAACCCACCCCACCCCCCCCCCCCCCCCCCCCCCCGCTATTCATGTCAGTGGAAGTTGCTCAGTGGCGTTTTGAAGCACCCGGAAGGACCGTCTACTTCCACATTTGCCAACCAAATTGTGGTGGTCAAATGCGGAAGTGCAACCGAGCGCTCAATGTTAAAGCCCAGCTGCATGAATCCACGGGTCCGCCTGCAGTCCTTCCTCTTACCACTAGGGCCCAGTGCTTCAACGTTGGAGAGCCTCACTGGGGCCTTGATATTCATAGACCAGTGCTTTTCAAGCCACTGGTAAAAGAAAAAAAGATTTGAATCGAATATTTAGGAAAAGTGGTGGAAGGGGAACCTTCTGAGAGCTTCACGGGGGAAAGATCAAAATGGGTCAGAAAGACCTTACAGAGTAGACACGTCTCTTCCTTTGCCATTATGTTCTGGCCTTGTCCAAAATGGTCCATCTTTCCGGGGCCCTGCAGGCCACTATTCTAAAGTATCCACTTGAACCGTCTGCTCTGAGTGCAGTTTTTTGGGGGTCGTTCCAGCTGCTGCACAAAGCAATTCTTTTTTGGCATCCACCGCCTTATTAGCTTGGAGATTGATTCTGTGTAAATAGGAGGACGCTTCCCCTCCCACCGTTACACAGTGGGTTGTGGAGGTCATGCAGTCATTGAAGCTACACAAGGTTTTTAACGCATTTAGGCATGTCGTCGAAATAAATATATTCTGAAAGAATATATTCAAAGATTTATGCTGCATTTTTACGATTTTTCAAAAATAGCAGACCTACAAGCTTGTAGCGCGCCACTCGGTGGCGCGCTATGAGCTTGTAGATCTGCTATTTTTCAATAGCTAAAGTATAACATAATGCTTAGTTAAAACACCAAAAGGGGTTCTCGCCCAAAATGGGTTAAGATCAGGCCTCGTGCCACGCGACGCCAGAGGGTGGCACAGTTTTATAACGTTTAATAAAAACAACAAACATATTTGCTTTAAAATTGTCATAGATGATACTAACAGTATTTAAATATTATATTTTATTTGAAGCTTGAACCTGAGTCCGATTCCTCACTGTACAATAATCCTCACTTGAGTGAGTGGTTAATCTTAGCAGCATTCATTATTGTTAGCATGTGTTCCCCACTCCAACTAAGACTCACAGGTCACGTGCGTCATGTTGTGTCCCATACATATACGTGCATTCATCGAAAGAGGTTTACATGTGTTTTCTGTATAAGGGTCCAAATTAGCCATTGGGCCAGGGGGGCTGTGGCCCAGGGGCCCTTGGCTCTCAGGGGCCATTCTGGGAAACAGGACAGTGCGGTACTGGGTTTGAGGCCTTGATAAGGGCTCCTTCATGGGGCTCTTCATTGGCCGGTGATTGTGTTACATTTTGGACAAGATGATAAAAAAATGACAAAAAACTGAAAACAGCGTGAGAATTACCGGCCCTCGTGGGGGTTACATTGTCCCCGTTTGCTGCTATGAATGTCATCCTGTCATGTAGAGCAGGGGTTCTCAACCCGTGGGTCGCGACCCCTCGGGGGGTCGCCAAATTATTGTGGTTGGGTCCCCAAATTATTACAAAAATGTAAAAAAAATGTTGCAACTGAATGGCTGGAAAATGGAAATGAAGCGTTTACATAGTACACAGAGTACTGTATGCATACACTTTCCTTAATGGCTATATCTGGTTTCAGTATTCATTTATGATATATTTTCTGTATTATTAAGGTTATTTGGGCGGGGCGGGGGGCACGAGACATGGCCAAAGCATTTCCGGGGGTCCCCGGCCAAAAAGGTTGAGAACCTGATGTAGAGAATGTTGTCCAAGAGAATATTAATGGAAGAAGTGTAAATATTTGACTACTGTATATACAGTAGTCCTCCACGTTTTCTGCCGGAACTTTAGTGATAACAGCTGACATCATGCAATTAGTTGGATGAGTAGGCTGTCCTAAGGAGACCCCAAACTAAAGCACTCAACGAAAATGCATAGTTTTCCATGGCTGTGTATGGAATGAACGCAATAGAGCGTCGCAGTCCCGCCTCCTACCCTGGACCAGGAAATGAAACCCAATGCATTATTTTCATAGACATTTCTTAAAGTATTTATTTAAAGACGGTTACGCCGCGGACAAAGCCAACTCGAGTCGTGACAACTCATGACAACACAAACAATATTTTGGACCAAACAAATAATTAGAAAGAAGAAAAAAACGGCAGGTTACAACACCTTTTTTGTTGTTTTTCTTCTTTGTAATTATTTGTTTGGTCCAAAATATTGTTTGTGTTGTCATGAGTTGTCACGACTCGAGTTGGCTTTGTCCGCGGCGTAACCGTCTTTAAATAAATACTTTAAGAAATGTCTATGAGAATAATGCATTGGGATTCATTTCCTGGTCCAGGGTAGGAGGCGGGACTGCGACGCTCTATATTATATGGAATTAAGCTGCAACTCTATACTGAAGAAAAGGTAAGACAGAATGTAACTACAAGCTTGCTGGTTTTATGCTGCGTGGCATAGAAGAGAGAAAGACTTTAGTGATCTCGTCATCTTTTTTACTTAACCCATTTTGGGCGGGAACCCCTTTTGGTGTTAGCATCATGTCATGATTTAGCTATTGAAAAATAGCAGATCTACAAGCTTGTAGGTCTGCTTTTTCAGAAAACTGTCAGGATGTAGAAGACATTTTTAGAATCTGATCTCAGGTCAAAATGGGTTAACTAGACCTGGACTGTCGACGTCGAGTTACATTGTGCACGCACGCTCGCACGCACGCACAGACAGACACGTGGTGCATTTATTGTAAGATGTTATTAATGCTGTTGGCTATTGGGTATGTCATATCATATCCCCGAATGGGCATGCATACCCAATCCCTACCTCTCTCTCTCCCCCTTATCTCTCCCCTCTATCTGGCATGCCACGGGTGTCCCCTGTGGCACACCTGTTATGCGATGCTCGGCCAATCACAGCACAGAATGACACACCTTCCAGCCAATCACAGAACGCAATACTTGTGTACCTGCATTGCATTTGTATTGCTGAACATCCCTGTCTCCCCCCCCCCCCTCCATCAAATCATCGCTTCAATATTGAGTGTACAAGAAACAGTTTTTTTTTTTTTTTTTTTTTACACAAACAAAACATTCTGCCTTTTTTTCCACGCTTTGCATAAAAAGTCTGCTAAAGCAAAAATACCTTTCCTAAAGCAACATTCCAGTTTTTCGTAGTTCTCTAACCAGAAAAAGTTAAAGGACCACTTCACCACTTTTCAACCTATCTTCATATAATAGGTCCTCACTAATAATCATGATAAAATGGGACCCTTTTTTTCTACTCGTTCTGTGTCTCATAGGAGGGCTGTGCAGGGCAGTTCAGAGACCCGTCCACCAGTGACATAATCGTTAGGCAGATTTTTTTTAAACACGACGGTTTTACAAACATTTTTAGATTTTTATTATCGTGAGAACAATGTCTTCCATTTTCGCATTGCAACTTTTCAGGAATAGAAAGCCTGCAGTTTCTATTAGCTTGGATTCCACATTGATGATGTCACTGGTGGACGGGTCTCTGAACTGCCCACAGCCCTCCTATGAGACACAGACTGAGTAGAAAGAATTGCGCCATTTTATCACGATTATTAGTGAGGACCTATGAAGATAGGTTGAAAAGTGGTTAAGTGGCCCTTTAACACAGATGGTTGTCATTTTACAAAATAATACAAACAAAAAATGAATTTCATTTTCAATTTCTTTCAAATCACACACTAGACACACTCTGTCCTCCTCAGGAGTACCAATGAATCTACCCGTTTCTAAATGAAGCTATAGAGACTATTGTCACACCTACTGTTGCTGAGAGTGCACTCTGACTTAACTCTAACTAAACTAACACAAGTTAGTGGAACACTGAGCCCAGAATAACCCATTTTGGACTGACGTCGATAAAAAAAGGCTTCTAAATCAAAATATTTTTCTGAAAAACCTATGTTTCTATGTCAGTGGTGCTCAACCTTTTTCATGTCAAGGACCCCCAGAATTATCTACATTGGGCCACGGACCCCCATCTCAAAATATGTAGTTCCAGGGACCCCCCGGAAGCAAATATTTTAGTTAAAAATGTTCGCTCTGAAATATATATTCAATGATTTGCGCCACAATTTAACGACTTTTCAAAAATAGCAGACCTGCAAGCTCGTAGCGCGCCACTCGGTGGCGCGCTACGAGCTTGTAGATCTGCTATTTTTCAATAGCTAAAGTATAACATAATGCTTAGTTAAAACACCACAAGGGGTTCCCGCCCAGAATGAGATAAAGTCACAAAGTCGTTCCCATCGTTAGAAGCCGTTGCATCCTCTGATTGATTTGATGTTGTCGACTGTGGGGAGGAACAAAAAGCTGCGAGGTGGAGAGAGGATCAGTGAGTGAATGCCGGGAAATGTACTACTTAACCCATTTAGGCCTGACGTCGACATTTAAAAAATGTCTTCTAAATCCTGACATACCTCATGTTTCTGGATCAGTGGTGCTCAATATTTCATGTCAAGGACCCCAAAAATTATATGTATTTGGCCGCCGACCCCCATCTGAAAATATGTTGTTCCAGGGACCCCCCCAGAAGAGTTAAAAACGTTCGCTCTGAAAGAATATATATTCAAAGATTGTGCCACATTTTCACGATTTCTCAAAAATAGCAGACCTACAAGCTCGTAGCGCGCCACTCGGTGGCGCGCTATGAGCTTGTAGATCTGCTATTTTTCAATAGCTAAATTATAACAATGTTTAAAACACCAAAAGGGGTTCCCGCCCAGAATGGGTTAAAGAGGTGGATGAAAAGTCGATAAAAGTCATTTCTTGCTTGAACGTTTCCTGGTAGAGCTGCCAGGATCAGAGTATAGGAAGATGGAGGAGAAACAATCACAGGGAGGAGTGGATGAGAGCGGAACACACACACGCACGCACACACACACACACACACACACACACACACACACACACACACACACACACACACACGCACGTGCGCACACACACACACAGCAGACGATAGGCTGTACGAGGAGTGGATGAGAGCGGAACACACACACAAGATGCTAGGCTGTACGTACACAATGGAAACAGCTCATCTCATCTCCCGTTAGGTCAGCATTCAGTAGCCAGACTGCTAAACCGAAGCCAAAAGAGCCGGAGGAGCGAATACGTCAATAGAAAGAAAGAAATAGAAGAAAATACATTTTCCCATTTTGAATAGAGCCATTATCATCATGTGAGTTAAAGTATTTATAGTTATGGACAACTTGGAAGGAGTGACGGATCAAGCCTTGGCGCTACGCCAAATCAAAAGGCCCCGTTGCACGTGTGTGCGTTACCCAATCAAGGACGAGACCTTTTTGAACGTGCGTATACGTTCAGCGCGCCGCCAGCACTATATCGCCGCTGCTCCCACGACAGCCGTACATTTGAAATAGTCTCGCACACACAAGCTGCGGGCCGTGGGGCTAGTCTCACACAGGGCCCTGCAAGCTGCGGGCCGTGGGGCTTAAGCGCCAGTAAATTCCATTGTTAATCCGGGCCTGGTTGGAAGTATATTAAACATCAGGGATTTGATCAGGTTTAAGGCCACTATAGCTTTATAGACGAATCCGCGGAGCAGAGCCCTGGCTGTATAGGACGGTGTCAAATTAAGCACAGCTTGACACAGCAGCTTCGATCGCCTAGCAGGGCACAGCTCCGTGGATCTGTCTATAGCTCCTACACCTGTCGTGGTGTTTCAGCACCATAGACAGCTCCTTAATTTGATCCACACAAAGGCAGAAATGTCAGTACAAATGGCAGTCCCGCCCTCTTTCAGAACGATGATCGGCCCCGTAAGGGAATTCCCCATTAATTTTTCCCATAGACGTTTCAAAAAGTATTTATTTAACCCATTTTGGGCGGGAACCCCTTTTGGTGTTAGCATTATGTTATGCTTTAGCTATTGAAAAATAGCAGATCTACAAGCTCATAGCGCGCCACCGAGTGGCGCGCTACGAGCTTGTAGTTCTGCTATTTTTGAAAAATCGAAGACCGACTGACATAGAAACATAGCTTTTTCAGAAAACTGTCAGGATGTAGAAGACATTTTTAGAATCGTCTTCAGGTCAAAATGGGTTAAAGACCTTTAAAGCCTCGGACAAAGCCAACTCTGGCTCCTGACAAAATAATCATGACAATAAACAGAATTTTTTGGGCCGAACAAATAATTAAAAAGAAAAAAGAAAGAAAAAAAAAGCGTGTTTATTTTCATGATTTGTCCGGAGCCGAGTTGGCTTTGTCCAATACGAGGCTTAAAGGTCTTTAAATAAATGCTTTCTGAAACGTCTATGGGAAAAATGTATGGGAAATTCTCTTCCGCGCCGCTCATCGGGTGCGGGACTGCGACGCTCTATACTATAGCTAGTGTTATTCTCCATCAAATGCAGCTCAGTCACTACATGAAATGCTTTCTGCAATGACATGCTCACACACTGTAAACATAAGCGATAAAGGAACGCACATCGTGTTTAAAAAAAGCTCTTAAGACGCGTGCACGCACGCACACGCACGCCCACACCCGCACGCACGCGCACGCACACGCACGCCCACACCCGCACACGCACGCACACACGCACGCACACACACACACACACGGACACACACCCCTGTACATAAATACAACATTCATCCATAATCGATTACAAAATGATGTCACTGAGCTAGCCTGGAATCCAGACGGATTCGTCGCTGCTCAGTCTGGCCATGGGGTCCTATTTGACTCATTATGTCAAGTATGTATAAGTCAGGAAGTGACTTAGAGTTTGACATTATATAAAACTCCATTGGACAACACACTTTTTCCTCTCACGTTGCTTCTCTTTTTGACTCCTATTGCATCGCCAATCATGCAGGCAAGTCAGGAAGTGATCGACTTACCTCTCTCAAACCATCAAAGTGTGAAATCTCCTCTGTCTCTCTCTCTCTATCCAGATTCCTGACATGTGTGTTGCAAGAAGAAGAAAAAAAACCCTCCTTCATAGCTTCCATTCAACCTACCCTGATCCATTTCACATATAAGACTCCTTCATAGCTTCCATTCAACAACCCTGATCCATTTCACATAAGAAGACTCAATCCTCTCCAGATACTGAAAAAAAGACTAAAAGTCCCCCAAGCGGCTTAAAGGCTTTCTGCTTCACACGAGGCGAGGAACTATACGCAAGGTATCGTCAACCATGAGCCAAGAGGAGAGGAACTATACGCAAGGTATCGTCAACCATGAGCCAAGGCAAGTGCAATCTGACTATCGCACCAGACAACAGATATTGTAAGCTCACAATGTGTCTCGTTGTGCCGCACTGTGAGCTTGTATATAAATATGCTATATTAGAAAAATACATTGGAAAATAATTAATTGAAGGATTTTCAGATACATGCCATTTTGGGGGAAGTTTGAGAACAGCTGGTTTAGACGGCATTTGTAGAATGACTAGAATTAAATCGGCCTCAGAACTTTGGGTTAACCCATTTCGGGCGGGAACCCCTTTTGGTGTTTTAAACATTATGTTATAATTTAGCTATTGAAAAATAGCAGATCTACAAGCTCGTAGCGCGCCACCGAGTGGCGCGCTACGAGCTTGTAGGCCTGCTATTTTTTTTAAATCGTGAAAATGTGGCGCAAATTTGGAATATATAATTATTTCAGAACGAACGTTTTTAACTCAAATCTTTGCTTCTGGGAGGTGCATGGAACAACATATTTTCAGATGGGGGTCGGCAGCCAATTACATATATTTTTGTGGGTCCTTGACATGAAATATTGCGCTACGAGCTTCTAGGTCTGCTATTTTTGAAAAATCGTGAAAATATTTATTTCAGAAGACTGGAGGATTTTAGAAGAAATCTTTTAAATTTTGAGGTCAGGCCGAAATGGGTTAACCATGCTGTAGGAGGTGGACAGCAGTATTATTATAGAATAAGTCCAATACATGCATCCAAACTAACAATTTATTGTCTTGATCTGTTGATTTTGATCTTTGCTCATGAATATGTTTAACCCATTTTGACCCGAGATCAGATTCTAAAAATGTCTTCTACATCCTGACAGTTTTCTGAAAAAGCTATGTTTCTATGTCAGTCGTTCTTCGATTTTTCAAAAATAGCAGACCTACAAGTTCATAGCGCGCCACTCGGTGGCGCGCTATGAGCTTGTAGATCTGCTATTTTTCAATAGCTAAAGCATAACATAATGCTAACACCAAAAGGGGTTCCCGCCCAGAATGGCTTAATTCAGTTGAACTGTGGGGCTCCAGTGCAAGACTGATGAAAGCGAGGCAAGGAAAAGGGACATTGCATCATGGGTTTCTCGTTGGAACTAAAAACTATAATGAATCAACTATCGCTGCCTGGCTAGAACTTATTTGACACAACAAACTTCGTGTGACGAAATCAAACAATCGCTGATTATGAAACAGAATCACGGCTGCTGCTGCTGCAACATCACAGCAACTTGGACTGTGAGAAGAAATGAAACTCCATAATCTGCTGGTGACTCATGTCCAGTTAAGTGGCGGAAAGTAACTAAGTACATGTACACAAGTACTGTGCGTAAGTGCACTTTTGAGGAGATTCTACTCTTAAAATACCGTAATTTTTACAAATTCCAATACGTTTACTTCTACTCCACTAAATCTCAGATCCTTTTTTTTCTTTTTTTTGGCTTTCGCCTTTATTTTATATTTTTTATGGAGGGACAGACAGTAGGCTGACAGGAAATGGGGAAAGAGATAGGGTGAAGACATGCAGTGAAGGCCGTCGGGATCGGGACTCGAACCCGCGGCACACTGCCAGACTGGATTACCAGCCAAGGTGCCTGGACCACTGAGCCATGGCCCAGGCCAAAATATTGTACTTTTATACTAGTTACTAGTTACTTTGTAGATTTTGATTATTATTACAGAACACTAGAGCGGCGGGTGCCCGTTGGGCACTGGCCTACTTGGAACGATGCAAGTTGGAAATGCATGCATGCCCCACCCAGTTATTATGTATTTCATGCCCATATATGGAGTAATTTGTCAGGCATGCCCAAATTTGGAGTATATGCAGATGTCAGAACAATCATAGTGATGTCAGAACAGGCCAGCTCCATATATGGAGATATAGGGGTGATCAGGTCCAGAACACACACACACACACACACACACACACACACACACACACACACACACACACACACACACACACACACACACACACACACACACACACACACACACACACACACACACACACACACACACACACACACACACACACACACACACACACACACACACACACACACACGTGTGTTTATCAAATAAACAGGAGTAATACTTTATACAATATACTGTATGTATGTACTGAATGAACAGAAATGCAGTAAATATGTGTCTGTACTGCAGGTTCACAAATTCACATTAGTGGACTGTAGTCTCAATTATTCATCAAACAGGATAATGTATGCAAATCGTAGGAACTGGGAAGATATTAGTGGAAGTGGATGATGTTTTCTGTTTCTCCTAATCTGGCTGTCACACTTCATCAGACCTATTACTTAACATAATCTATAATAAAACTACTTTTGAATGCATAAAAGAGCCTGGGCCATGGCTCAGTGGTCCAGGCACCTTGGCTGGTAATCCAGTCTGGCAGTGTGCTGCGGGTTCGACTCCCGATCCCAACAGCCTTTACTGCATGTCTTCCCCCCCCCCCCATCTCTCTCCCCATTTCCTGTCAGCCTACTGTCTGTCCCTCCATACAAAATATAACATAAAAAGGTGAAAGCCACAAAAAAAAAAAAAACATTAGAATGCATAAAAGAAGAAAGGGGGACAAAAAGACACATTAGTATGGAGACCCTGCTCTCCCTCTGCCAACCTGGGGAGAGCCCTGAACTGACCTCATGCTTCCTTCAATGCATAAGGAGTCCAAGCCGTTTCTTATCACCTGACGGGGGGGGGGGGGGTCCCTTTATTGGACGTAGTGTGTGAAGGACCACGTTATTCCAACCAGTTCCTTTACCGTCCATCAGGAAGCTGTCTGTCTGTCTGTCTGTCTATAAACACATCTCCAGGTAAAGACGAGATAAGTGGAGATTGTGGTGAACATCATGTGGAAGTAAAAAATTAAAAAACAAATTTCCTGTTCATCTTGACTGGCCTGTCAGGGAGAGAGATAGAGGCAGGGAGAGAGAGAGAGAGAGAGAGAGAGAGAGAGAGAGAGAGAGAGAGAGAGAGAGAGAGAGAGAGGCAGGGAGAGAGAGAGAGAGAGAGGGAGAGAGAGAGAGAGGCAGGGAGAGAGAGAGAGAGAGAGACAGAGAGACAGAGAGAGAGAGAGACAGAGAGACAGAGAGAGAGAGAGAGAGAGAGAGAGAGAGAGAGAGAGAGAGAGAGGGAGAGAAAGAGGGAGAGAGAGAGAGAGAGAGAGAGAGGCAGGGAGAGAGAGAGAGAGAGAGAGAGAGAGAGAGAGGCAGGGAGAGAGAGAGAGAGAGAGACAGAGAGACAGAGAGAGAGAGAGAGAGAGAGAGAGAGAGAAAGAGAGACAGGGAGAGGGAGAGAGAGAGAGAGGAGAGAGAGAGAGAGAGAGAGAGAGAGAGAGAGAGAGACAGGGAGAGAGAGAGAGAGAGAGAGAGAGAGAGAGAGAGAGAGAGAGGCAGGGAGAGAGAGAGAGAGAGAGAGAGGAGAGACAGAGAGACAGAGAGAGAGAGAGAGAGAGAGAGAGAGAGAGAGAGAAAGAGAGAAAGAGAGACAGGGAGAGGGAGGAGAGAGAGAGAGAGAGAGAGAGAGAGAGAGAGAGAGAGAGAGAGAGAGAGAGAGAGAGAGAGAGAGAGAGAGAGAGAGAGAGAGAGAGAGAGATAGATAGAGAGAGACAGAGAGAGACAGAGACAGAGAGAGAGAGAGAGAGACAGAGAGAGAGAGAGAGAGTCCATTAAGGACATTTCTATTTTCTATTCCATAAGGAGCCTCTCAGCAGCAATGCATTATGGGAGCAGGTCACAGTGACATAGCAGCAGAATAAATGGACAGGCCTTAATCGCATTCCCTCTACAAAGTGCCAGATCTCCTATTTTTTAGCAAGAATGCAGTTAACAACTGTTCCTCCTTCCATTGTGTGAGACTGACCAGACGGAGGGAGGCTGACTAAAAATGTTCAAATGGTTTATGTTACATTTATTCATTACTTTTAATTAAAGTTTAATTAATCATTACACAGTAAATGACAGGACCACAGTCCACAAGACAATAGTTTTTGTTTAGTATTTACCAGTGAAAGGTCCTTTAGCTCAGAATACGCATGTTATTTTAACCCATTCAGGCCTGACGTCGAAATTAAAAAAAAAAAAGTTTTCTAAATCATGACAATTTTCGGAAAGATTTGAGGCACATTTTAACGATTTTTCAAAAATAGCAGACCTACAAGTTCATAGCGCGCCACTCGGTGGCGCGCTATGAGCTTGTAGATCTGCTATTTTTCAATAGCTAAATTATAACAATGTTTAAAACACCAAAACGGGTTCCCGCCCCAAAATGGGTTAATGGTTAATGTGGTTAAACGCTAACGTGACATGGATGCGTTCCAGGTCTCAATGGATTAAGGGTGTGATGTTTAAATGTCGAACGATTTGCAGCCGCCATATTTATCAACACATTCTTAATTGGTCTTTTCAGACGGGCATCGATTAACGCAGACGTTGTCGCCTGGATCAACGACAGGTTCAGGGTCCAGGGTCTGCTCCAGGTCTGCTCATGAGGGTCTGGATCAACGACACTAGGGCTGCTCCAGGTCTGCTCCAGGTCTGCTCATGAGGGTCTGGATCAACGACACTAGGGCTGCTCCAGGTCTGCTCCAGGTCTGCTCATGAGGGTCTGGATCAACGACACTAGGTCTGCTCCAGGTCTGCTCCAGGTCTGCTCATGAGGGTCTGGATCAACGACACTAGGTCTGCTCCAGGTCTGCTCATGAGGGTCTGGATCAACGACACTAGGTCTGCTCCAGGTCTGCTCCAGGTCTGCTCATGAGGGTCTGGATCAACGACACTAGGTCTGCTCCAGGTCTGCTCCAGGTCTGCTCATGAGGGTCTGGATCAACGACACTAGGTCTGCTCCAGGTCTGCTCATGAGGGTCTGGATCAACGACACTAGGTCTGCTCCAGGTCTGCTCCAGGTCTGCTCATGAGGGTCTGGATCAACGACACTAGGTCTGCTCCAGGTCTGCTCATGAGGGTCTGGATCATCGACAGGTCTGCTCCAGGTCTGCTCATGAGGGTCTGGATCAACGACAGGTCTGCTCCAGGTCTGCTCATGAGGGTCTGGATCAACGACACTAGGTCTGCTCCAGGTCTGCTCATGAGGGTCTGGATCAACGACACTAGGTCTGCTCCAGGTCTGCTCATGAGAGTCTGGATCAACGACAGGTCTGCTAATGAGGGTCTGGATCAACGACAGGTCTGCTCCAGGTCTGCTAATGATGGTCTGGATCAACGACAGGTCTGCTCCAGGTCTGCTCATGAGAGGGTCTGGATCAACGACACTAGGTCTGCTCCAGGTCTGCTCATGAGGGTCTGGATCAACGACACCAGGGCTGCTCCAGGTCTGCTCCAGGTCTGCTCATGAGGGTCTGGATCAACGACACCAGGGCTGCTCCAGGTCTGCTCATGAGGGGGCGCGACAACGCAAGCGTAAACAAATAAAGAGCTCAACACAATTCAGGTCTAGTCAGTCGCGAGCGTGTGAACGAAACGGTACCGCGCCCATGCAAGTAAATGCGCTTGAGTTGTCGCCCGTCGACTGCTCCACGGACCACGCGTACAGAAAAAAACCAATGCAGCTCTCCTTGAAAATGAATCACTAGTTAATGTACGTTAATCTTTGTCCATCTGACGGGGCTTTACACTGAGATCGACAGGATATGGATGCTTGATAAATCACACATGAGATGGTGAGATGATAAGTGATCAATGGCCATTGTCTGTATCATGTGTTACATCTTGCAAGTTTGACAGCTGTCTTTGATAGAAATTCCGTACGGTTACAAATATAGAATACACATTTATTTCACAGAATGTCAACGCAGGCCCGGGCCGGCCTAGCGGTCCGGGCACCTATACTGCCAATCCATCCTGACAGCGTGTTGCGAACCCGCAACACGCTAACAATGTTATGTAACGTAATGTCATGTTTATGTTTATGAGACCGGCTGGTGAGAGGACAGTGTGGCTTACTTAATAAATGAATGAAAAGACAAGCTTGGTGTATGACTCAATGCAGGTTGGGCACTATCTAAGAAGTTATATTAGGCACACAACATTAGCAACGAGGATTAGTAGTGTGGACGTTTGAAGACAAAGATGGACACACTTCGTTGGAGTCGTTTGCAGATGATAATAATAATAATAATAATAACGAATTGCATTTTTATGGCGCTTTTCTATGCACTACGTGCCTACTCAAAGCGCTTACAATGGTTCATTCATTCATACATTGGGAGGTGAAGCGGCGAACAGTCGACGTCACTTCCCACATTCACACACCAATGGTGGCAAGCTCACACCGACCGACTCATTGGAGGCAATGTAGGGTTCAGTGTCTTGCCCAAGGACACTTCGACATGTGGACAGGAGCCGGGAATCGAACCGCCGACCCATGGATCATTGGACGACCTGCTCTACCTCCTGAGCCACAGCCGCCTAGATGGAAAAGGACTATTATAATAACGGAGGGCTGTGTGGTGTGCATGTGCGGGGGCGCGCTCTACGAATTTCACTTGTAGCGCCACCTAGCGCCCAAACGGCCCTGTCCGAATCAAAACATTTGAGTGCAGGCCCACCATTGCCAAATCCAATTCCACACAAAATGTATAAAGGTCTCTCTCTCTCTCTCTCTCTACAAATGGACATTTACCCCTTAATTGCCCATATTGCCATTCCTCCTATGGTGGTTAAATCAAAGCTAAACCATTCTATGTCTACTGACCCCCATCTCACTCAAGCTTGTTAAAATGTTTTCCAAAAGGTGTTCCCAAAACCTTTTGAAAAACCAAAATCAAAACCAAATCCTGCATGTCCTGCAGCTTCCACATGCACCGTGTGAGCTGCTATAAGCTCATAATAGGCAGACCAGCATCAGACTGAACAAAGGAGTAACTGAACAAAACAAAATGCTTACATGAATAAAAAACGTCTTTGCTTCCGTGCCTTTGTTGAGCAGAGGGAGAATAGACGTTTCATTTATCCGTGTTATTTCACCGCCTGGGCTTTTAAGCCATTTAGGTCTGACGTCGATATTTAAAATATGTCTTCTAAATCCTGACAGTTTTCTGAAATACCTATGTTTCTGTATCAATGGTGCTCAATATTTCATGTCAAGATGTGGAGAAAAATTAGATGTATTTGGCTGCCGACGACCATCTGAAAATATGTTGTTCCAGGGACCCCCCCCCCCCCCCCCAGAAGCAAAGATTTGAGTTAAAAACGCTCTGAAAGAATATATATTCAAAGATCTGTGCCGCATTTTCACGTTTTTTCAAAAAATAGCAGACCTACAATCTCATAGCGCGCCACTCGGTGGCGCGCTATGAGCTTGTAGATCTGCTATTTTTCAATAGCTAAAGTATAACATAATGCTTTAAATTAAACACCAAAAGGGGTTCCCGCACAAAATGGGTTAAGACCGTCTGTCAAAGTGTAACAGAATCTCATCGAGCGTGTCCAGTTTCTCACTCCATTATTGTGCTGGGCGCAAACATATTGTATCTGTTTTATTGATCTGATGATGAAGAGGCCGAGCTGGGATGTAACATCAGACTTTTAGGAACGAAGGGAGAGAGAGAGAGACCACACTGGAAATAATAAGCTCTGGGGCGTTTTTGTGCACGACGTCTCGTCTGTGTGACAGATACAGTATGTGCAAATAAAGGCTTGTGTATTATATGTTTTATGTCAATTAAAATCAATCAATCAATCAATGGTAAATGGTGCATTTATATAGCGCCTTTATCCAAGGCGCTTTACATAGATTGTGCATCAATTCACCCATTCACACACACATTCATACACCGATGGCAGCGGAAACCATGCAAGGCACTAGCCAGCACATCGGGATCAATTAGGGGTTCAGTGTCTTGCTCAAGGACACTTCGACACTAACTCTGGGGGAGCCCGGGTTCGAACTGCAACCTTGCGTTTACCATCCAGCCACTCTACCCCTGAGCCACCGCCGCCAATCAATCAATCAATCATGCATGGTGAAAGGGGATGGCATGTATGGTTGAGGTGTTTTGACGCGACAATCAGTGATGGAAGGATTACTCCAGTAATTACTCCAGTAAAAGTATCAAGTAATGTAGATATACTCTGTATAGAATAGAAGTCCCATATTAAAAATGTACACTGCCCAAAGTACTCACTGTGCAGAATATTCCAATTTCACAAGTTTGAAAAAACCTTTGGAAATAGCCAATCTACAAGCTCAAATGGGACTCATTGTGATCTCTCTCTCTCTCTCTCTCTCTCTCTCTCTCTCTCTCTCTCTAATCTCCAATTTCTATCTCTATAGGTCCCATCTAATTCTAAACTGTAAAATCCTCATGGGGTCCTATTTTCCGCTATAGGCACA
Organism: Electrona antarctica; assembly: GCF_951216825.1. Lineage (NCBI taxonomy): Eukaryota > Metazoa > Chordata > Actinopteri > Myctophiformes > Myctophidae > Electrona > Electrona antarctica. The sequence continues at coordinate 45,358,487 of NC_136794.1, forward strand.
AAACCACATTATACCAGAGTCAGAAAGCGATTATGCTTTAAGTTTAGACCAGTGGTTTTCAACCCTTTTTATGCCAAGGCCCATTATTTAGTCAACATTTGAGCCACGGACCACCATTTGATGAGTTTTAGCCTCTCACACCCAAAACTAAGAATATGTTGTTATCGTGAAGTTTTGTTTAGTGTCGTTAAGTTTTGTATTTCTGGGCAACGTGGATATTTAGTTGTGCTTAACTGCTCGTTGCTGTATTGCTGCAGTCATATTCTTACCATTAATTTGTGTTTCAGTATATCCACGCATTCTTACTGCATGTTTTAATAATGTGACGTATATATGCCTGTAGCCAAATCCGTTTGTAGACTAATGTATCACCACAAACGTTATGTTATTTCCCATTACACAGATGTGTGTTCAATGCCAATGTCTCTTATGAAAAGTGAACGTCAGATGTCAGGTTTGTTCTCCTCTGTGATGTGAATGCAGTTCTGATAGATAGAGCCCAACCACGTTGACGTTGTATAGAAAATATTCTGTCAATTTGATGTGCATGAGGAGCTTTCACCGCATCGCACAGCTGTCTTGTGCTTTGCTTTGGTGGCTCAGGGATAGAATGGCCGTGCGACCTCCAAAGGCCCGTACGGTACGTCTCAAACTCAGTTTAATATACTGTAGGCTTCAGAGGGTCTAAACTATGGAATGCTCTGCCTTTACATCTGTGGGAGTTAGTCGTCTTATCTTCAATTCAAGAAGGTTCTAAAATCACTTCTCTTAGTCTTAACCACCAAATACCTCCCTTACGGTATGCCAATTTAACCTGTTTGTTCTGCTGTTTTATTGTTATTTTGCCTGTTTAATTGAAATAGATTTGCATATTCAATGTTGATGTAGTTGTCCTGTGAATGTACAGATGTTCGCCTTCACATGTTTTATTGACTTTGTGTAACATTTTTAATATCTTGTAAGTAATATAAAGTAAAGTAAAACAAACAAACAAACAACACTTAAGGGGTGCAGTACTTGGTTTAGACAGTCATTGGTTAGACCAGTCATTAGTCCTACAACTACAACCTATGTAAAACCCTCACCCTAACCCTAACCTCCCACGGGGCAGCACACCTAAACCTAACCTTAACCCATGTCTAACCAATGACTAGTCTAAACTAAGTATGTCATGTCATAACAAGTCAGATCTGGCCCAGAAGTGTCTATATTATTTCAACTGGTGAAGACGTCCTGGAAATGAGCATCGCCATATGGGCAGGGATCTGGCCCCCCATATGGGCTGGGATCTGGCCCCTTGTTTATTTTTCAGTTTGTTAAAGACACTACAGACCTTTTAAATAGATTAGATGCTGTTCAGGACACGGTGAGCTGATTTTCTGTGTACTATGGATGTTACTAGTTTATCTACCAACGTGCCACATAAAGAGGGCCTTGAGGCCTTGGTTTATTTCCTTAATCAGAGAGAGGTTCAGACTCCCCCTATTGATTTTCTTGTCGACATGACACAACCTGTGTTGAACAAAAAATACTTTAAATTTGAAAACTTGTATTATTGTAGAGAAGATGTTGACCTGCGTCTAGAGAAAACAAACTGACAGAAACAATTACCTTTACACAATTACAATTACAATACACATTTTGGCCAGAAAGGGATTTGTTTTCAACGGAGGGAAAAATCTTCTCTATGAGGGTTTTCTCTGGGCAATATCGGTAGAGAGCGAAGTGGAGTAACTAAAAGTATTTTTTTTTCAGTGGAAAAACAATCCCTTTCTGGCCAAAAAGTGCATTTTATACGTGTGTGGCTCAGAGCGCGTCCACTAAGGAAAGTAGGCTTTCTATTGACACAAGCCACCTTTGTATTGGTGAGTAGGTAAAACGTTTTTTTATATTTATGCTACAGAGGAGAGGCTGGTCTTCGTTTCATGCGAGAGCTAAAGCAAAGAGTGGCCATGGCTAATTGGCTATGGATCAGAGCTAGGAGTCTACCATATACAGTCAATTACTTCTGTAGTACCGACAGTGCTTTTGAGAGGTATAAGTGAAGGACTGTGTTTTACCAAAGGTTATAGTGACAAAGTGCTGAACACTAACTAGAGAGAGCTCGAGAAAAAGAGAGAACTAGCTTGTTGACTCCTAAACCTGCTCAGGCAGGGGAGTCTATAAATTATTCTCCTACATGTCCAGATATTAAAGATGCGGTACAGAAACATTGGCATATACAGTATATAATATCTAGTGATCCTGCTGTGGGGCATGTGTTCAAAGAGCCTCCCATTTTTGCATATAAAACGTGCCAAAAATGTAAGACTCTTTAGTGAGAGCAGACTGTTATGTTCCGCCGTCCCATTTTATGTCAGATTTGCCTACGGGTAATTTTCCATCTTCTAATTGTGTTCTTTGCGATGCAATGATCAGAGATAATCATATTTCACACCCACATTCTGGTAAAAAGATTGATGTCAAGAGCATTATTACCTGTAAGACTATAAGTTTGTGGTGTATCTGTTAAAGTGCCCTTGTGGACTGTGTTACGTACAGTAAAACCAAAAGAGAACTTAAGAGTAATATTAGACACAAGGATGAAAAATCTCCAGTGGCTACAGACACTTTAATGCGGTGGGACATATTAAAGGTGTGCTCTCTAAGGTTTCAGGGTATTGAGGCTGTACGCAGCCCTTAAAAAGAGGGCTGTGTTTTGAGATACCTCTGACTTGTTCCTTTTTATTGCTGGGAAATATCCCTGAAGAGTTTCTAATACATGATAAATATTTAATCAAGATCCTCTTAGCAACAAGTAAGAAAGCGATCACACGACGCTGGTACCAACAGGACCCACCAACGAAAGAACAATGGATGGACATTACTGAGGACATAACTGTATGTTATGGAAAAACTAACATTCATACTTAGACTACAAGAGGATAAGTTCTATAAAAAGTGGGAAAAGTGGGATCTCTTCTCTCAGCCTAGCGACAAAGCTAGTGGATTTCAGTGAATGTATCTTGTAATATGAAAAATGCAGCCTTGTCTTTAGTTTTTGTGTCTCCCTCCTTTTGTTCTTTTTTTTTTTCGTATTGTCTTTTTTGTCTTGTTGTCTGTCTTTTCTTCAATCAAAATTAAGTAAAAAAAAAAGTGCAGGGGATCGTGACAAATTGATGTTACAGAGAGAAGCTTGGTGGATACACACCTTACAAACTGAACACCCGAAAGGGCTCAATGAGGAGTTATTGCTTGGTTGTTGTCGAGTGGTGCAAACCACTCCAACAACCAGCTTTGTTTGTATGTTTGTGTACCTGTGTACGTGTCCGTGCACAGGTGAGCATGGTTACCATGGTCACTGACATTACGTCAGACCACAGCTGATCAGGCTATATAAGACCTTGCACCACTCAGTTCACACGGGTGTTTTTTATAATGACTGATTCAATCTGAGTCTGTCTTTATATAGGGGTCTTAGAGACCTGCACAGAGTCAGGTATTTTCTAGAGATGTGGCTTCCAATATGGGCCTTAATAGATGCTATTAACTTGTAGCGTGTGTATTTTGTATAGTTTGTTTTTCTTGTTTTTCTTGTTTTAATGGATTCCTCCTGTGGCAAAGATGGCAGTAGTAATATATGTGGTGCACTTTATAAGTGACACCAACGTCATTATAATTCAGATTTACCCTGAGGAAGGCCTCTGCTGCAGGGGGAAAACTGAAAAATAAACACCAATCCTATAGAGGGTATGCACGTGACATCATCATCAAACCCGGAAGTTATGCAGGAACGCCTACTGAGTGGTAAAAACTACTTTCTGGCCTTGATAGCCCATACATCCAAACAGAAAAGTCCTATCTGATTGCATTAAACAACGTTAAACAATGTTAAACTCACTTTGCATGTTGCTTTGCCACTCGATTTGCCACTCGATGTGCCATTCACTTTAAGCATGCGCATACCCTCTATTGGATATAACATGAGTGCTGGTATTCTTTTCTATGGACTGCATCTATACCAGAACCGTGCACCCGATACTTATACTCAACTATACCAGAACCGTGCACCCGATACTTATACTCAACTCAACTGTTCTCCTTTCTTCAGGGAACAGCCCAGCTACGTAGGTCACATATTGGTTCTCAACCTTTTCAGGTCACAGCCCCTCAAAAGAATCCTATTTGAACTAAGCATTTGGAATTGTAGGCATTATGTTTAGTTTGACTCGGTTCCCCAGAAACATATTGTGGACATATAGGCCGATCTACAAGTTCACAACACCTTGCACTTGCGATGCTTTGTGAGCTTGAAGATCGGCTATAGTTGACAATTTGGCCAATTTAGTATTAAAAAGGTGTTAAAAGTCCTAAAATGTAAGATATAATAAATTGGGGATCCCCCTGGGGGTCTCGACCCCCCCAGCTTGGGAAACATTAATCGGCAAACACAAACCGATATAGGCCTTAAACCAATTAATCGGTAATCGGTATCGGTAAAATAATATTTCGGACATAGCAGATATTTCATTTTACTATAAACACCAGATGTGTGACGTGACTGTCCATGTCCACGTCAGCACCATAAGGATGGATCTGGAGGACATATAATGGCTTGGGGCCCAGAGGCCTGCTACTGTTTTCCCATGTGTGTGAGAATAACTGTCACCCTGCTGGCAGGGACACCTGCTGGCCTTGTTTTGGTGACACTATGGGACACCTGCTGTCTTCCAAGGTCCTCCCGAGTGTGAAGGTGCTTCAGACAGCAGTGCCTCCTATACACACCAACCTGAATATCAAGCGCACGGTCCTGTGTCTGGGTTCAGAATGACATCTGGACTGAGAACATATAGCTTTAGATGTGGATAAGAGAGAGCCAGTGTTTTAATGGCCTTTTATGGAACTGTATACAAATTACATTTAATATAGGAGGCAACACAAAGTGTCCAGTCTCTAGAGACCATACTCTCTCTTCTACCTGTCTGTAACTTTCTGCTACACATCCTAAAGCCCAATTAAACCACACCAAAGTTGGGTTGGGGACGAGATGTTTTTTGAGGTCAACTACACCAAAGTAGTTGTGGTTTAGGCTTATGGCTGCAGTCACACCGAAGTATGATTCAGCCTAATTCCCAAACTACTGACGCACCATCAGTGGTTGCCTGGCAACGTCAAGACAGAGGGCAGTGTGGGCTACAGGAGGGTCCTGAAAGGTTGCTAAAAAAAAATCAAAAAAATCAGAAACCGATACTGATATTTTCCGATATAGCCACTCAAAACCTGAGTTTATTAGCCGGCAGGTTTGGTTTGGTTTGACCGGGCCCTAGCCTCAGGCTTTTATATCCGTTCGCGTCAGCTTAGACCTGAGGACGATTCTACAAATGTCTTCTAAATCCTGACCGTTTTCTTGAAAAATCCATGTTTTCTAATGTCAGTCGTTCTCATACATTTTCATGTCAAGGACCCCCAAAAATGTATGTAATTGGCCCACCGACCCCCATATGAAAATATGTTGATCCAGGGACCCCCCCTATAAGCAAAGATTTGAGTTAAAAACGTTCGCTCTGAAAGAATATATATTCAAAATTTGCAGTACAGAGCTTGTAGATCTGCTATTTTTCAATAGCTAAAGCATAACATAATGCTTAAAACACCAAAAGGCGTTCCCGTCTTAATCTGTGAACCAATTTTCTCCAGTGCTTGCTCCATGCGCTCCCTCCCCTCTAGACCAGAAAGCACACTGGCTGGGCCAAGCTACTCCACCCCTCTAGACCAGAAAGCACACCGGCTGGGCCAAGCTACTCCACCCCTCTAGACCAGAAAGCACACCGGCTGGGCCAAGCTACTCCACCCCTCTAGACCAGAAAGCACACCGGCTGGGCCAGGCTACTCCTCCCCTCTAGACCAGAAAGCACACCGGCTGGGCCAAGCTACTCCACCCCTCTAGACCAGAAAGCACACTGGCTGGGCCAAGCTACTCCACCCCTCTAGACCAGAAAGCACACCGGCTGGGCCAAGCTACTCCACCCCTCTAGACCAGAAAGCACACCGGCTGGGCCAAGCTACTCCACCCCTCTAGAGCAGAAAGCACACCGGCTGGGCCAAGCTACTCCACCCCTCTAGACCAGAAAGCACACTGGCTGGGCCAAGCTACTCCACCCCTCTAGACCAGAAAGCACACTGACTGGGCCAGGCTACTCCACCCCTCTAGACCAGAAAGCACACTGACTGGGCCAAGCTACTCCACCCCTCTAGACCAGAAAGCACACTGGCTGGGCCAGGCTACTCCACCCCTCTAGACCAGAAAGCACACTGATTGGGCCAGGCTACTCCACCCCTCTAGACCAGAAAGCACACTGATTGGGCCAGGCTACTCCACCCCTCTAGACCAGAAAGCACACCGACTGGGCCAGGCTACTCCACCCCTCTAGACCAGAAAGCACACTGGCTGGCTGGGCCAGGCTACTCCACCCCTCTAGACCAGAAAGCACACTGACTGGGCCAGGCTACTCCACCCCTCTAGACCAGAAAGCACACCGGCTGGGCCAGGCTACTCCACCCCTCTAGACCAGAAAGCACACTGGCTGGGCCAGGCTACTCCACCCCTCTAGACCAGAAAGCACACTGGCTGGGCCAGGCTACTCCACCCCTCTAGACCAGAAAGCACACTGGCTGGGCCAGGCTACTCCACCCCTCTAGACCAGAAAGCACACTGGCTGGGCCAAGCTACTCCACCCCTCTAGACCAGAAAGCACACTGGCTGGGGCAGGCTAACTGGGCCCTAATCCTTAGTTTAAAACATGGCAAAACTCAAATCCACTCCCTTTTCACTGAGCAGCGCACACAAGAATCCTCTAAGCAAAAGATCAAACTACTGAAACTGCTTCATATAGTCCAGAAGACGGAAGATGTAACTCTTCACAACTTGAGAGCTGCATTTGTCCGGGAGTCCAAAAGGAGCTTTTGTGCATTAATATCCTTACATAAGTATGATATTATGTGACATTGAATTAAAACGGTAATCCCACTAGAGCAACCTATAGATAGAAAACTGTCAGGTTGTCATCCTGGCTCAAACTGTCTGTCTCTCTATAACTGTTAAGCTTAACCCATTCTGGTCGGAAACCTCTTTTGGTGTTTTAAACTAAGCATTATGCTATACTTTAGCTATTGAAAAATAGCAGATCTACAAGCTCATAGCGCGCCACCGAGTGGCGCGCTACGAGCTTGTAGGTCTGCTATTTTTGAAAAATCGTGAAAATGTGCCTCAAATTTGGAATATATTTTTTCAGAACAAACGTTTTTAACTCAAATCTTTGCTTCTGGGGAGGTCCCTGGAACAACATATTTTCAGATGGGGGTCGGAGGCCAATTACAGATCATTTTTGGGGTCCTTGACATGAAATATTGAGTGATATAGGCCTAGAAACATAGGTATTTCAGAAAACTGAGGCACAAATCTTTGAATATATATTCTTTCAGAGCGAACGTTTTTTTCATTTCGACGTCAGGCCTAAATGGATTAAGCTGTCCTGCACTTGACTCCCTGTTGAACTCTTGAGATGTGGGAACACTTCTTTACCCGGAGAATAAGAATAGTCTTGCATCATCACAGGACGATACATCATCACAGGAAGTTCACTTGAAAGATTCTGGAAGAAAACCCTGCGAAACTGTGCAGCTTTGAACTTGATCCCCGCATATCTTGAATAGGCCTAACACTAGTGCACGTGTCCTGCTGTTTTGTGGCCTTTAAATCTTCACTTAAAGATTGCATTTAACTTCTTAACTTGTAGCACTCTGATGTGTATTCAGGACATATATGCGACTGTATATGAGTTAATGTTCTGGCAGGTTTTTAAAGAGGATTTGAACACATCTCTCTGTGTCTTCCTCACTGTAGCTAAAGTATATTTAATTCTAATCTTCCTCCTTGATCCCTTCTTCTTTCCTCTTCAGTCAGACCTCGTCTTCCTTATAGCCTGGAACTCACCTATGCTTTTTATGGCATAGTTTCTCCCGGCAGGATCCGCCGGGAGAAACTATGCGCAGCTGCGCGACATGAGACTAATTAATTAGAGCGACAGAGAGAGAGAGGAGTGTGTGTGTGTGTAGGCCTATATGTGTACGTGTGTGTGTGTCAATTTAACAAAGGTGCAGACGATCAGAAATCAGCAGAGAGTGAGTGATGTTTGCGCTACTCTATGCCGAATTGAAGTGGACTCGGACCCAGACTCTCTTTTTTTTCCCCTGGAAATAAAAACGTCTGTCTGTCTGCCTGCCTGCCTGCCTGTCTGTCTGCCTGTCTGCCTGTCTGCCTGTCTGTCTGCCTGCCTGCCTGCCTGTCGAGCGTTGGGCAATATTACTCAGGAGAGTATTATGTTACATATTACTCCTGAATAATGTATAATATTATATTACTTATATTACTTACAAAATATCAAATATTACAGTTTTTAGTCAAGTAATACTTTACACTACTGACTACTCGCTACTGGGTAAAACAATTATTGCGACTGCAGCCAGTCAGTCATTCAGTCCATTCAGTCACCCCACGTCTCCATATATGGTCATATATGGAGACGTGGGGAGACGTGGAGATCCCTGATGATCCCTGATGATCCCTGATGACATCAAAATTAAGCCCATATATGGGAATGCCCATATTTGGAGATCCAGATGTCCAGAAACTCTGCATCTGACCTCAAACCTCAAACCCTTAGATCTCCATATATGGAGCTGACCTGTTTTGACAGTCCATACAGGATGTTGATCCTTCCCCATCCATCCTCTCTCTTCAATTTCTCTCTTTTGACTGATACCTGTCCATTTAAACTCTAGACGGGCCTCTAGACTGAAACCTGTCCATTTAAACTCTAGACGGGCCTCTAGACTGAAACCTGTCCATTTAAACTCTAGACGGGCCTTTTGACTGATACCTGTCCATTTAAACTCTAGACGGGCCTTTAGACTGATACCTGTCCATTTAAACTCTAGACGGGCCTGTTGACTGATACCTGTCCATTTAAACTCTAGACGTGCCTGTTGACTGATACCTGTCCATTTAAACTCTAGACGGGCCTGTTGACTGATACCTGTCCATTTAAACTCTAGACGTGCCTGTTGACTGATACCTGTCCATTTAAACTCTAGACGGGCCTGTTGACTGATACCTGTCCATTTAAACTCTAGACAGGCCTTTTGACTGATACCTGTCCATTTAAACTCTAGACGGGCCTGTTGACTGATACCTGTCCATTTAAACTCTAGACAGGCCTTTTGACTGATACCTGTCCATTTAAACTCTAGACGGGCCTGTTGACTGATACCTGTCCATTTAAACTCTAGACGTGCCTGTTGACTGATACCTGTCCATTTAAACTCTAGACGGGCCTGTTGACTGATACCTGTCCATTTAAACTCTAGATGGGCCTTTTGACTGATACCTGTCCATTTAAACTCTAGACAGGCCTTTTGACTGATACCTGTCCATTTAAACTCTAGACGGGCCTGTTGACTGATACCTGTCCATTTAAACTCTAGACGTGCCTGTTGACTGATACCTGTCCATTTAAACTCTAGACGGGCCTGTTGACTGATACCTGTCCATTTAAACTCTAGACGGGCCTGTTGACTGATACCTGTCCATTTAAACTCTAGACAGGCCTTTTGACTGATACCTGTCCATTTAAACTCTAGACGGGCCTGTTGACTGATACCTGTCCATTTAAACTCTAGACGGGCCTGTTGACTGATACCTGTCCATTTAAACTCTAGACGGGCCTGTTGACTGATACCTGTCCATTTAAACTCTAGACGGGCCTTTTGACTGATACCTGTCCATTTAAACTCTAGACGGGCCTTTTGACTGATACCTGTCCATTTAAACTCTAGACGGGCCTGTTGACTGATACCTGCCCATTTAAACTCTAGACGGGCCTTTTGACTGATACCTGTCCATTTAAACTCTAGACGGGCCTGTTGACTGATACCTGTCCATTTAAACTCTAGACGGGCCTGTTGACTGATGCCTGTCCATTTAAACTCTAGACGGGCCTGTTGACTGATACCTGTCCATTTAAACTCTAGACGGGCCTGTTGACTGATGCCTGTCCATTTAAACTCTAGACGGGCCTGTTGACTGATGCCTGTCCATTTAAACTCTAGACGGGCCTGTTGACTGATACCTGTCCATTTAAACTCTAGACGGGCCTGTTGACTGATGCCTGTCCATTTAAACTCTAGACGGGCCTGTTGACTGATACCTGTCCATTTAAACTCTAGACGGGCCTGTTGACTGATACCTGTCCATTTAAACTCTAGACGGGCCTGTTGACTGATGCCTGTCCATTTAAACTCTAGACGGGCCTGTTGACTGATACCTGTCCATTTAAACTCTAGACGGGCCTGTTGACTGATGCCTGTCCATTTAAACTCTAGACGGGCCTGTTGACTGATACCTGTCCATTTAAACTCTAGACGGGCCCGCCCCAAAGTCATTTGTGCAGCCGTGCCCGGCGAAAACAAGTGTTCTCAACAGACCCCGAAAATGAAGGCCCGGCCCTACCTGGGCCCTCATCAAACCCTGTACCGCTGCCACCCTTAGATCTCCATATATGGAGCTGATCTGTTCTGACATTCCATATGTTGATCTGACCCCATTAGGGGTCCATACGCTTTTCCGACAAGTCATTGGTCCGACATGCGGAAAACGACTAAGTCGACTAAGGTTTTTCAGAAGACTAAATGGGACTGAGACTAAATGGTGTGTTATTCAAAAGACTAAGACTAAATCAAAATATTGTGAGAAAATTAACACTGGTTGTGTGTGTGTGTGTGTGTGTGTGTGTGTGTGTGTGTGTGTGTGTGTGTGTGTGTGTGTGTGTGTGTTCTGAAATGGTAGAAGGATGGCAGTCCCACTGTGAACCATCTGTTGATCTAAATGTTGTCACCCTATGACAGGACAGCACAAGGTCACAGGATGACTGTATAGGAAACAAAAACAAGATGGGAGTCATGCTGTACCAGCATTGTGTATTAACCCATTTTGACCTGAGATCAGATTCTAAAAATGTCTTCTACATCCTGACAGTTTTCTGAAAAAGCTATGTTTCTATGTCAGTCGTTCTTCGATTTTTCAAAAATAGCAGACCTACAAGCTCGTAGCGCGCCACTCGGTGGCGCGCTATGAGCTTGTAGATCTGCTATTTTTCAATAGCTAAATCATAACATAATGCTAACACCAAAAGGGGTTCCCCCCCAGAATGGGTTAAACACACACACACACACATGCGCACACACACACATACAGTCATACACACACACACACGCACTTATGCATGCTCAATGTCAGTGTGTTTCATCCAGTGTTTTTTCACACAGACTCGGCCCACATCTAGCCCTCGCTCGCACCCCGTGGAGACAGAAGATCCGGAGACCCACCACCACCAAGTGACGGGCCAGAGGCCCCCGGAGCCCACACCCCCCAGCTCACGACCAGCTACAAACCGGGCATCTGCAACTACTTCAAAACACTTTGACAGACACAACAACCTCTACACGAATACCTCTAACACCCAAGTACAGTATCACACAAGTCCATCTAAGTATGAATCTGTCCATTTTCAATTGTAACCTTGCAGTCATTTCCTCCATTATATAAACCTGCTTCAGTCTCTGCTTCCATTGGGTTATAGTAGGTGGTTTTTATCTCCCTCCAATTTACTGTTATCATTTTCATAGCAATTACAATTTACAATTTAGGCATTTAGCAGACGCTCTTAATCCAGAGCGATTTACATTAAGCAAGAACAAAAAAGCATGGGAATCACATATATATAAAATGCATTTATCAAGAAACATGCGTAAGCTAAGAACGTAACTAGAACATATCTATATAATGACACTATACATATAAACTATACATATATACTATACTATACATACTATGAAGTGCTATGACTACATACAATGCAATTATTGTGCTGTCTACATGACATGCTATAAGTCTGTTTCAAATGCTATCTAAGTCTAAAAAGTGCTATCTAAGGGGGTAGGATAAGTGCTATGGGCCATGATGGAGTCTGAAAAGGTGGGTCTTCAGACTACGGCGGAAGATTGGGAGTGATGCTGCAGTTCTGATTGCAACGGGGAGTGCATTCCACAGTTTTGGGGCCAGAAGGGAGAAGAGTTTGGGACGTGTGGAGCGTTGTCCCGGCGTTTTTAGTGAGGGTACTTCCAGCTTCCCTGCGTTGGCTGATCTGAGTGTGCGGGAGGGTTTGTAGGGTTCAATCATGCTTGCAAGATATGGGGGAGCCATACCTTTGGTTGCTTTAAATGCCAGCATAAGAGTTTTGTATTCTGTGCGGGCAGCGACCGGGAGCCAGTGCAGGGAGCGGAGCAGGGGGGAGACATGCAAGAATTTTGGCTGGTTGAAGACCAAGCGAGCTGCGGAATTTTGGATCAATCAGTAAAAGTATCCTTAATATATAACTCTGATCTGTGCCACGCACCTCCTCTGGTATAATTCCCAGCAGGAATAACTCGGGACCAAAAGGAATACTCAACCCTAAAGATTGTTCGATTTATTTATTTATTTTAAATCCAGAACCCTGAAATTATTGGACTTGGATCTCATTCTGATGACAGTTCCTCAATAGAGCGTCGCAGTCCCGCCTTCTACCCTGGACCAGGAAATGAAACCCAATGCATTTTCCTCATAGACATTTCTTAAAGTATTTATTTAAAGACGGTTACGCCGCGGACAAAGCCAACTCGAGTCGTGACAACTCATGACAACACAAACAATATTTTGGATCAAACAAATAATTACAAAGAAGAAAAACAACAAAAAAAGTGTTGTAACCTGCCGTTTTTTTCTTCTTTCTAATTATTTGTTTGGTCCAAAATATTGTTTGTGTTGTCATGAGTTGTCACGACTCGAGTTGGCTTTGTCCGCGGCGTAACCGTCTTTAAATAAATACTTTAAGAAATGTCTATGAGAATAATGCATTGAGTTTCATTTCCTGGTCCAGGGTAGGAGGCGGGACTGCGACGCTCTATATCGATGTTTTAACCCATTTTGAGTGGGAACCCCTTTTGGTGGTTACATACATTGTTATAATTTAGCTATTGAAAAATAGCAGATCTACAAGCTCGTAGCGCGCCAAATCGTTAAAATGTGCCTCAAATCTTTCAGAAAATTGCCATGATATAGAAAACTTTTTTTAAAATTTTTGACGTCATGCCTGAATGGGTTAAACATGATAGACAACTTTTAATGTTTTAACTTTTAACTGGCATGGCTGCCAGTTCCCACCTGATGTTGTGTGGGAGTTCACACTGATCCAGACCGTACTGAATAACTGCTAGCTTACATAATGTCTTGAGGCTAGGACTGAAGTCTAAGACATACAGGTAACCGGGTCTGTTGTCTGCTCCAAAGAGGAAGACACGATCTCCCACAATGCAACAGCACATACTATACATCGGAGACGGGCATTTCCCCTTTGGCTCAACCTTCTTCCGGGAGAAGGTCTCTGGGTTGAACTTCCACAGATCGTTGAAGTGATTTTTATCATTATAGCCACCAAATATGTACAGCTCTCCATTGTAGGTAAAGGCTGAGCGTCCTTCGGGTAGAGGCTGTGTAGAAGGTGTGTTCATGCAGTGGTTGGTCTCCGTGTCAAACACACTGGTGTTGTAGTACCGACCCCACCCCAAGCCCCCAAAACCCCACCCCAAGCCCCAAAATACAAACATCTTTGTCCCGATGTTGGTGGCAGAGTGACGTGATGAAGCAGGAGGTGCAGTTCCTCTGGTGTTAATTAAAGTCCAGACCATTGTGCTGGTGTCCAACTTGTAGATGTCATTAGTCCATCCAGTCTGGGTCGATCCTCCATGGATAAACATGACCTTCCCCAAGACACAGGCTGAGTGGCAGTACCTCCCCTCTGGAACGGTCCCAGAAACCTGTGGTTTGAACCATGTGTGGGCGTCGACATCAAATGCATAAAGCTCGTTGCAGTAACCTTGGTTAGTCATCCCGCCCCAGAGGTAGACAGTGTCTCCAATCAGCACAGCTGTGTGGCTGTAGCGCCTGGAGGGAACCTCAAGGTGGCGTTCTCCTCTTCTAGGCTTCAACTTCCTCCAGATCAAAGACACTGTGTTGAAGACGTGCACATCAATGTGATCCTTGTGACCTCCAAAGGAGTACACACAGTGTCTCACTGTCACAGCTCTCTGATTGGCTGTTCCTGGTCCTCTCAGACGCACCGCCCAGCGTAACATTACTCACAGCAGTACCACAGTGGATAAATCCTATTGGTCAATGAGATCCTATTGGTCAACGGTATCCTATTGGTCAAATGTATCCTATTGGTCAAAGGTATCCTATTTGTCAAAGGTATCCTATTGGTCAACGGTTTCCTTTTGGTCAATGGTATCCTATTGGTCAACGGTATCCTATTGGTCAATGGTATCCTATTGGTCAATGGTATCCTATTGGTCAATGGTATCCTATTGGTCAACGGTATCCTGTTGGTCAACGGTATCCTGTTGGTCAACGGTATCCTATTGGTCAACGGTATCCTATTGGTCAATGGTATCCTATTGGTCAACGGTATCCTATTGGTCAATGGTATCCTATTGGTCAACGGTATCCTGTTGGTCAATGGTATCCTGTTGGTCAATGGTATCTTATTGGTCAATGGTATTCTATGGTATCCTATTGGTCAATGGTATCCTATTGGTCAATGGTATCCTGTTGGTCAACGGTATCCTGTTGGTCAACGGTATCCTATTGGTCAACGGTATCCTATTGGTCAATGGTATCCTATTGGTCGAGTCCTGATGTGTAAATGCATGGAATATTCTGCGTCTTCACTTATATTCGTTCAGAGACACAAACACCACGCAAAGTTTGTCCAATCCGTGAAGCCGATGGTTTGGAAGGCTTAGTCCTACATTGACAAAAACATATTATATTCATTAGCAATATCTTTGGTTTTATTTATAATTACTTTGGTAAAATATATACATTCTCTACATTCTGATAGTTGATGTGAACAGTTCTGTATTTTTATAATACAGTATACATTCAAGTCTATATTTTGATACATATCATGGGCACCAAGTCATATCAAAACAATGTCTTTGGATGTGTTTTTTATCAAAACTGTGTTTTTGAGATTCATGCATGAATAGACAAGGTACTGGTAAGACTATGTAAACATGGTATATATCAAAATAGAATGTCTAAATTTATCCAACATTTTTTAGTTTCTATCACGTTCCAATTCAGAGTTATAAGCAGTTTTAGCTGGATTGGTCAGATTGGTCATGACTGACCATGCTATTTATAGATGGCAAAATATCTACAGTGGTACATGTGAGAAACTTTTTATTTTCTTTTTTTAACTAGACAACTCACCCTTTAAAATGAGATATGGCATGGGTGTGTACGCCCAGCAGAAAAAAAGTTATTTAGAAAATAAAACTTCAACCGGCCATAACTTTTTTTGTTGTCCTAGAAACACTACACAGTGTAAATGCAGGCTCTTTTAAATGGCTTCCAACACAAAAACTAAACATTTTATCAACTCAGTTATTTTTGTTCCTGGAAGCAGACAAGTCAAGCTTTCTCTGAATGTCTTTCCTTGTCGCACAGTCACAACAGAGAATTATCAATAAATCATTCAACAACGCAATCCTCCCATAGAGAAGTCTAGCAACTACATTGATTTGAAACTCTGAAAGAGTTAAGACAAAATTAAAAAAAAATATATATAGTTTTGGCCGATCACAATATAGGAAAAATAATCTCGCTTCTCGACAACGGTGGCTCGCCGTCGCCATGATGATAGATCATCATATGATAGATCATGATGATAGATCACCATAGCTATGCTAGATCATCATAGCGATTTTGATCATTACAATGAATAAGCGTGGACAAAGTAGTTCACATGAAAGATGCTGTGGTGGCTGTGGGGCATTTGAGGGGCAATATATATTTTTTATGCACCGATTATTGTAATCGGTGCATATCGGTTGGGGGGTTGGAGCCAGATTTGAATCTGTTTGGAAACATCACTCACTTCTGTGTACAAACACTGGAAGTTGTCTCTGCTGTTGAATATTAAATATGCATAATATGATATCTGAATCACATTTCTCTGGGCTCATTCTCCCTCGGATATTCTTCCATCCCCCGTTTTATATCTAACAGGTCTATTTACACTACAGTAAGTTTCATATGAACACTTCTCCTCGCTTTGAAATCTGCCAAGTCTCTTTGTAAATAACCTCTGGATGTGCTTCCAGATAAACCTTAATCTGTGTGTGTGTGTGTGTGTGTGTGTGTGTGTGTGTGTGTGTGTGTGTGTGTGTGTGTGTGTGTGTGTGTGTGTGTGTGTGTGTGTATGCATGCGTGTGTGTGTGTGTGTGTGTGTGTGTGTGTGTGTGTGTGTGTGTGTGTGTGTGTGTGTGTGTGTGTGTGTGTGTGTGTGTGTGTGTGTGTGTGTGTGTGTGTGTGTGTGTGTGTGTGCATGCACTGTTTGTGGAGATGAGCCTATATTTGAGTTGATTGTATCATTTATCCAAAATCCTATACAAACGTATAGCCTCGGTCCCAGACTTATCTGCGAAAAGAAAAGCCTGGTCACAACGTAAGGCAGAGAAGCATAAAGTAAAGCCTGGTCACAACGTAAGGCAGAGAAGCATAAAGTAAAGCCTGGTCACCACGTAAGGCAGAGAAGCTTAAAGAAAAGCCTGGTCACAACGTAAGGCAGAGAAGCTTAAAGAAAAGCCTGGTCACAATGTAAGGCAGAGAAGCTTAAAGAAAAGCCTGGTCACAACGTAAGGCAGAGAAGCTAAAAGAAAAGCCTGGTCACAACGTAAGGCAGAGACGCTAAAAGAAAAGCCTGGTCACAACGTAAGAGAAGCTAAAAGAAAAGCCTGGTCACAACGTAAGGCAGAGAAGCTAAAAGAAAAGCCTGGTCACAACGTAAGGCAGAGAAGCTAAAAGAAAAGCCTGGTCACAACGTAAGGCAGAGAAGCTAAAACAAAAGCCTGGTCACAACGTAAGGCAGAGAAGCTATCGGTGGATGTATCCTCTGGAACATCCGTCAGCTGTATTTTCCCCGGATACGATATTTTCCCAACCAATCACAACACTTGTTTCATTCGCGGAGAATGTAAACTGATTTAAATTTGTAAAGCATCAACGTCATTTCCTTGGGCGATACTTCCGCCAAAATCGCGCAACTTCCGCCCCAACAAATGACAGCCTCTACAGCGTAGGTCTTGCCCAGGGTGATACAAATGTGTCAATGGAAATATGCCCATTTGTAGCTAATGTATTTTCTTGATTGTTTGTCATAAAGTAAAGGGACATTTAATTGATTTTGGAAGTACATCCCATTGTTCTCAGGTGAGATTATAACCTTATGGTATTATACATACTCTACATCTTGGGTGCATTTGTCCATATTTTCGTATTCTGTATCAAAGCTCAATTCAGTTCACCTCTTTTTTTTCACCCCGACATTGGATTAAAATGAGCAGACAATTTGCATTTTAGACTTAAGAGAGTTATACATCAAGTTAGCTAAATTATCTCTTAATAAAATATTCCACAATCATGCTCTTATACGTCTCCTCCTCTGTCAAGATCCTGAATGCGCAAAGCACCGTTGGCCTTTTGAAAAGCAATCTGTTCATTTCAGAAGAGTTCAGTCACGTTCTTATCGTTGCCAAAAGTCTTCCTTTCTTTGAGTTGGGCTGCATTTAGTCCCTATATTCTCCTTTTGTAAACCGCCTTTTCACTGCCTTTGTCTGTAGAAAGTGAAGAAAAATGAATTAATTTCAGAAGAGTTCAGCAATGTCCTTATCTTGGCCCACAGTCTTCCTTTTCTCTGAGATGGGGTACATTTAGTCTCTATTCTCCTTTGTAAACCGTCTTTTCAACTGCCTTTGTCTGTAGGAAGTTAATCAAAATGGTACCTCGCAGAGTGCTAGATCATTGTTGAGAGCAGTTATCTAGTCCACTTTATCACTGTGTCTGATGGAATGCGTTTGCGTATATGCCTGGAGGAAATCTTGTAAATGTCCAAAGTTACTTTCCAGGAAATGAGGGGAAAAAAGAACCACAATCATGTGTCCCAATAATGGATCCAATATAGTTCTCATTTAGTCACAAGCTCTTGTTAATGCTATTCATTGGTCTTTATAGTATTTATAGACATGAAGAAGTACCTTGTACCTTGTATGGTAATACAGAATATTGGACTAGACTCAGTAGAGAACATCTTATCTCGTTATTGCTTAGTAGACAATTGGAGATACTTGACATGCTGTGTGTTGTTTAAGAGTTTGAACCAGTTGGCCTGGGACGCCGCGGCTGAGCGGTCCAGGCACCTTAGGCTGACAGTGTTCCGAGACCATCGGCCTTTGCTGCATGTCTTCGTCTCCCCCCCCCCCCCCCCCCCCGTCTCTCTCCCCCTTTCCTGTCAAATTACTGTACCCTTTCAATAAAAAAGAAATCTTAAAAAAAAAGTTTGAACCAGTGTGAACAACTGTTTAGTGTTTTCAGACGGGGGGGATGTGGCTCAGGAGGAGGTAGAGTAACCATGTTGGAATCGCTTCGATCCGTGTCAAAATGTCACTGAGCAAGACATTGAACCCCTAACGGCTCCAAATGAGCAAGCAGGTTGGTGCCTTGGTTGCCTGTGCTGTGCTGTGTGTGTGTGTGCGTGTGTGCGTGCGTGCGTGCGTGCGTGCGTGCATGCGTTACTTTGTAAAGCATGTTGGATAACGATGTTACAAACTGTAAATGCAGTCCATTGACATATTCAGGGGTGTTCTGTTGTTGTTCTGTTGTTTTTGTGCTTCTACAGGTAAGTGCTGCTAAATGAGCTCCTCCAGTAGCAATACTTGAGGACTTGTTAGCACCTACAAATAATAATAATGACTAGAAAGTGTGGTTGCCACAGTCGCTTACATAGGCCCCTCCCACTAATGTTGCCAGCCAATTACAATGTCACGTCAACCCTGTGATCATGCGTAAGTAATTCGGAGGGGATTTATCCCCCAAAAAGCATGTTTTTGCAACAAATGGTTACATTTTTCACATTTGCGGCGCCCCCTATGGATGAAAATGGAACTTGGTTGATTGAACCACCCGGGACATGTGATTCAAATTTGGGATGGATTGGACATTCCATTCGTGATTTATGGCATTTTTTGTGATGTAGGCCCCTCCTACTAACTTCGGACGACGATTACGGCCGAACGATACGCACTACCAAAATTCTGCCGATGGTGTTTTAATCGGATTGGTCCGGAGATCCTGTGTGCCGATTTCTGGCACACAGGATACGTGTATGTGTGCGTGCGTGCGTGCGTGCGTGCGTGCGTGCGTGCTCTACTTTGTAAAGCATGTTGGATAACGATGTTACAAACTGTAAATGCAGTCCTTTGACATAATCAGGGGTGTTCTGTTGTTGTTCTGTTGTTTTTGTGCTTCTACAGGTAAGTGCTGCTAAATGAGCTCCTCCAGTAGAAATACCTTTGAGGACTTGTTAGCACCTACAAATACTAATAATAATAATAATAGCTTGTGTAGGAGAATGTGTCGCTCTGTTGCCGATGAAGAGGGTCAAACAGAGTCAGAACATAAAAGGGGTTTTGTGTTAGAGTGAAGTGAAGAGACCATTTAACTGCCGCCACAAATGGACGTGAAGTGTCGTTTCTAAACCCTTCAGTCTATAATGTCCTCTTCTTCTTCCACTTCAGCCCCCGTTTGAAGGTCGTAATATTTCCAGCCTCTCCATCACTCCGTCGGTTTGTTTGAGCTCATAGACTGTTGACCCTCTTCCACAGCCGACACGCATTCCACCATGTTTGTCATTGACTTGTTATATTTAGTCTCACTAAGACGCGCTGTTGACCTCCTCACACTTTGTTACGAGTCACTTTAATATGAGGACTATGTTTATTATGAGGAGTCAGTTTATTATGATGATTTGATTTATCTTATTTGTTTTTCTAAACCCGCTGAGGTCAAAATGAGGGATGTGGTCTATGGCTGCTTTTCCTCCCCTGAGGACTGAATACAGCACACCAAGAGAGGGATAATTATCTGATCTTTATGCTTTCCTCCCCTGAGAACTGAATACAGAACACCAAGAGAGGGATAATCATCTGATCTTTATGCCATTTTCAACTGTATATATATATGCACGGATCGATTGTATCGTCTATAGGTTCATTTATTGCATGACGGCACAGATTTAAATATGCTTCGCAGATCTTGATATGCAAATTGCAACGCATGCTTATAGAGTATGCGTTATATTATATACGCCATGTTATATTTTATGCAAGTCTTTGGACATTTAACCCATTCAGGACTAGCCTGGCTAATAAGCCAGACCGAATCAGCCGTTGGCAAAAAGAAATTGCCTGCCGGCGGATTACGGTCTGGAGAGGCTCAATTGTACGCCCATTTCCTACACCTGAGAACTGGTGTGGCCAATCGGGACACGGTATGCAATATGGGCGGGCTTTGGTACAGTGACGTTCAATGCTTGAGACCTTTGACTGACAGTAGCTCTGACCAATTGCGTCAAAGAGAAAATGTTTGAACCCGCCCCCCGGGAAACAAGATCCATACACAGCATCTCCAGACTCAAATACCACACGACAGTGTGATTTGAGTCTGGCTTATTAGCCAGGCTAATTCAGGACGGGAACCCCTTTTGGTGTTTTAAGCATTATGTCCGCGGCCGCGCTATGATTTTTTAAATCGTGAAAACATGCAAATTTTTTAACATATATATTCTTTCACAGCGAACATTTTTTATTCAAATCTTTGCTTCTGGGAGGTCCCTGAAACAACAGATGGGGGTCCACGGCCAAATACATAATTTTGTTAGGGTCCTTGACATGAAATAGTTGATATAGACAACTGATATATCAACATTTTCAGAAAACTTTAAAACATGTTTCGGGTCATTTTAACGTCTACTCAGGCTTCTGTGAGCCTGAAAAGCTGTCACCAGGGTGTGTTGATTAGATAGAAATGCAAACAGCACAAGGACAGTCAAACACTTTGTGTATAAAAGGAGAACACCAACAGTCCTTGCTGTCTTGTTAACATTGGGATCCTGTGTATTTGATTCATTAACATGACAAATAAACAACAAAATATCATCACAAATAGTAGGGAAATAGTAGGAAAACAAAGAAGGGTTGGGGGGATTTCGTGTTTTCCGATAAATCTATCATGGTTAAATTTGTTTGTAGTTACAATGGGTTTGCAGTACTGTACTGTACCACCCAAAATCATCATCATATACAGTATGGAGTTAATTTGTATGCAGTTAATAGTGTGTGTGTGTGTGTGTGTGTGTGTGTGTGTGGCTGCGCAACAGTGACACTTGGTTGTGAAAGCAACCTGCTATTTTCGTGCTCGGACAGACCCAGCCAGGGACCCAGGGACACACAAAGCTCCATAATGGAGTGGTACTTGCACCACTCCAAAAAATATCTAAATACTGAATCAAGCAACTTAAAAACTGCTCACAAAAGCCTGAAGATAAAATGACCCCAAACGTTGAAATGTCATGACATTGAGTCAATGTTAATTTGGAGGGATGCTATTTATCAAATGATGATGAACAGTGGTTCCATTTTAATCCATTCTGCACAGGGACCCCTTTTGGTGTTTTAAGCATTATGTTATACTTTAGCTATTGAAAAATAGCAGATCTACAAGCACCGAGTGCCGCACTATGAGCTTGTAGATCTGCTATTTTTGAAAAATCGTGAAAATGTGGCGCAAATCTTTGAATATATATATTCTTTCAGAGCGAACGTTTTTTTAACTCAAATCTTTGCTTCTGGAGGGGGGGGGGGTGGGGGGGGTGTCCCTGGAACAACATATTTTCAGATGGGGGGGGTCAGCGGATATTTCTGGGAGGTCCTTGACATGAAAATGTTTGAGCACCACTGACACAGAAACATAGGGTTTTTTTCAGAAAACTGTCATGATTAAGAAGACATTTTGTAGAATCGTCCTCAGGCCTAAGTGGGTTAATACCCAGCTCTCTATACTCCGCACAGCTGGTTCATTATCGCCGCAGCGGCTTGTCATTTAATATGCATGTCAGTCACGTTGTACATTAAGTAGGGAGACCAGCACAACCTTCCACATAACCATATCATTACAAGCTGTCATCGCCCCGTCGAGATCTAGTGCGGCCTCATTTCCCTTTGACACTGTTTTATTACTTCATTGCTGTCAGGCGGAAGGAAACCATGCATGGCTTTGCATGCACCTCCATATTTAATATATAAAACCATGCATGGCTTTGCATGCACCTCCATATTTAATATATAAAACCATGCATGGCTTTGCATGCACCTCCATATTTAATATATAAAACCATGCATGGCTTTGCATGCACCTCCATATTCAATATATAAAACCATGCATGGCTTTGCATGCACCTCCATATCTCAACGTCTTATTTAAAACCATGCATGGCTTTGCATGCACCTCCATATCTCAACGTCTTATTTAAAACCATGCATGGCTTTGCATGCACCTCCATATTTAATATATAAAACCATGCATGGCTTTGCATGCACCTCCATATTTAATATATAAAACCATGCATGGCTTTGCATGCACCTCCATATTTAATATATAAAACCATGCATGGCTTTGCATGCACCTCCATATTTAATATATAAAACCATGCATGGCTTTGCATGCACCTCCATATTTAATATATAAAACCATGCATGGCTTTGCATGCACCTCCATATTTCAACGTCTTATTTATTTTCCGTAAAAATAAATGTCTATGCTCTACCATACCCGAAATCATCATCATACAATATGCAGTTAGTGTGTGTGTGTGTGTGTGTGTGTGTGTGTGTGTGTGTGTGTGTGTGTGTGTGTGTGTGTGTGTGTGTGTACAGCTATTCAGCCACACAAAAGTAGGCTGAATAGCTGTTCTACAGGCTACACAATTGTGTAGCAGCGAGTCGTGAGCTTGTAAAACCTTTTTTTTTTTTTTTTTTTTACTTTTTGTTTTCAACCAAGGTTCATGTCTAGGTTATTACAGAAAGTAAAAGATGAGCGTTATTTTTTTTTTTAATTTGTAGCTTCCTTTCGTTTTAACGATTTTAGCTGTTTTTGACGGGTGCATGTGTTTGGTCCGATAACAGACCGTCAGGCTACCCAAATCCCTGACCTAACTCAAACCTCACAGGGACGCCACGGGTTAGTTGTGACCTGCCACGCATGGCAGGAGCCACGGGTGAGTTGTAACCTGCCACGCATGTCAGGAGCCACGGGTTAGTTGTAACCTGCCACGCATGTCAGGAGCCACGGGTTAGTTAGTTGTAACCGGCCACGCATGTCAGGAGCCACGGGTTAGTTAGTTGTAACCGGCCACGCATGTCAGGAGCCACGGGTTAGTTAGTTGTAACCGGCCACGCATGTCAGGAGCCACGGGTTAGTTAGTTGTAACCGGCCACGCATGGCGGGAGCCACAGGTGAGTTTTAACCTTCCACGCATGTCAGGAGCCACGGGTTAGTTAGTTGTAACCGGCCACGCATGTCAGGAGCCACGGGTTAGTTAGTTAGTTGTAACCGGCCACGCATGTCAGGAGCCACGGGTTAGTTAGTTGTAACCGGCCACGCATGGCGGGAGCCACAGGTGAGTTTTAACCTTCCACGCATGTCAGGAGCCACGGGTTAGTTAGTTGTAACCGGCCACGCATGGCGGGAGCCACGGGTGAGTTTTAACAAGTGGCTAAACATATATATATATATATATATATATATATATATATATATATATATATATATATATATATATATATATATATACACACACACATTTTACGGTGATTTCTTTATTATGAACTAATCCTACTAGACACCAGGAAATTACATCTGGCCACAAAAAGATCAGGGGATATTGAATGTGAGGTGGCAAACTGACAACTCTTCAATGAATTTAAAGTGGCTTAAAATGAGAGTTCCGTGAGTGCTGGTGTTTTCTCTTTTAGAGATGTTTTTCTGTAAAGCTACTTACCTATGACCGCACGCCCGGTAACAATGCTCAGAGAGTATGAGACGAGTTGGAGTTGTGCGAGCTACTACCTTGTCCTTGATGCTAAACTGACAATTGAGCCTATAATAATGAATTGCATTTTTATAGCGCTTTTCCAAGTGCTCAAAGCGCTTTACAATGGTTCATTCATTCACACATTGGTACAGTTGGAGGCCATCGATATTGTCCTTTTCTTTTTGCTGAGGTTTGCGTGATCTGCGCAAAAGGACAGTTAACCCCTTTTGGTGTTTTAAACATTATGTTATAATTTAGCTATTGGAAAATAGCAGATCTACAAGCTCATAGCGCGCCACCGAGTGGCGCGCTACGAGCTTGTAGGTCTGCTATTTTTGAAAAATCGTGAAAATTTAGAAGGATTTTTTCAGGATTTTTAAAAGTTTTGAGGTCAGGTCTAAATGGGTCAAATAATAAGGGACAATATCGGTGGCACCCAACTGTATATGCAATACTACACAGTATGGCAGCCCCTTCACCTTCACAAGATCCCGTGATCTTTTGTGGCCAGATGTAATATAGTAAATAATAATAGCTGTAAAATATAGTAGCCACTAGCTTGTCCAAATGCCCCCATGCACCCCCTCAAAAATCGTGAAAAAGAAAGCAGGAAATGAAAAAAAGGATTGAACACTTATCTTTTACAATGTCTAATAACAACCTAAGACATGAACCTTGGTTGAAATTAAAAACAAAGCGGCTATTTGGCTTCACTCCTGAGGAACATGCATGTGTTTTGTGTAGATGCTCTGCCAACCCAGATGCATCGTGGTGGATTCAAACCCCCTGCACTCTGCACTGTGTTTACAATTTAGGCATTTAGCAGGTGCTCTTAATCCAGGGCCATTTACACAGAGGCGAAAATATCGACAACCGGCCGGGGCCCAGCCCCCCAAGGGGCCCATCAGAAGATGTGCTGTAGCCCAGGTAAAGTAATATGTCACTCTGCAAGTTTAACTAAGGTTTTTCCCCATCTGTCCAAAGTCAATTCCAGCCCTGCACTTATACAGACATTACAGATACATAGCCTACATATTGAATGAAAGTGAAACGTACAAATTGATTTAAACACAACAGATTGATTGAAAACTTTAACAGATCGATACCAGTTCAAGGAAGGTACAGTCAACTGTCTGCGTTTGGTACAATGAAACAAGACACAAGATTTTGATGAGCTATGGATATATACTATATACTGTAGTGCTATGTCTACATAAAATGCTATCTAAGTTACATAAGTTGAGCCTTTGCATACGCCGGTATAAGGCCGTCGGGTCAAGGGCAAGTGCTGCTACCCGAGTGCTCATCTGCGCTATATTTAGAATAAATACCCATAGCTGTGTGCATTTGTTTCGAAGCACAGAAGGAAAACAAGGTTGTATAGACACTGACACTAGTAGTGAAGTGCTCCAGTATAAAACTAGGAGCTAGTGGTATATTGTAGAGCAGATTGTTCCGGTATATAACAAGCGAAACAAAACATGCATTAATCAAAAGACTCTCAGCAGAGACACAGAGAATCAACTGGGGCTCCTGTGTGATGGGAGTCACCAGGGCCGTGTCACTAGAAATAGACAAAAGAGGCTCTGTATTCAGGACACAACAACAGGGGAAACTATAGAGTCATTAGCAGCACTTGTGTGAATACTGCGGAGGCTGAGGCTACGGAGCTTTGCTGTACATTAAACAGTTTTAGAGGTCACAGCATAGCGGGGGGGTCTTCAACAGGGCATCCAGGACCACCAGGGGGTCCTCAGAGTTTCTTACAGGCGGGGTGGGGTGGCGGGCAAATCTTTGTGTGATAGGAACATAAAAAAGATGATACAATTGTATGAACCACTTGAACCCTAGCATCCCTATTCTGGGGGTACCATTTGTCAAGAATAGTCGCTGCGATGTGTTGTGAGCTGCTGCTGCATTGTCTTCCTTAATGATTACACATGCAGGACCACAATGGAAATACGCTAACAAATGATTGTTAGTGTAAGTTACACTAACAATCATTGGAAACTCTACTTCTTGTGACATTGCAAAATGTCAATAAATAATACATACAATTTATATAGCGCTTTTCAAGATACTCAGTCGCTTTACATAACAGAAAAATAAAAACAATTTTATTAGAAAAAAACTAGTTAAAAGGTTAGAAAGGTTTAAAAACTAGAAACCAAAGGTAGAGAGACCAAAAGTGTGTGTGGGGGGCGGGGAATTATGTAGGAAAAGCGAGTCTGAAAAGGTGGGTTTTGAGTGTCCTTTTGAACGTTTCGAAGCTCTGATCATGTAAGCTGGGAGTGAGTTCCACAGTGAAAGGACGGCCACTGCGAAGGCCCTGTCTCCCCAAGATTGCTTGTTGGACTCGTGGGGTTCCAGTTGGTTGGCAGTGCTTGACCTGAGGGAGCAGGTGGGTCGATGTTGCAGAGGTGAAAAAAAACGCAGTTTTGGTGATCTGCTTGACATGGGGCTGGAAGGAGAGGGTGGGGTCAAGGATGACACCAAGGTTGCGGACTCGGGTGGAGGGGGTGACAGTGGAGCCATCAATAGTGAGGGAGAAGTTATGAGAGGAGCGAGCGGGTGAGGGAGTCGGGGCCAATGATGATAATTTCAGATTTATTGCAGTTGAGCTTTAGAAAGTTTGTTTGCATCCATGTTTTGATGTCAGTCAGGCAGGAGGTGACGGTGGAGTGGGACATAACTTGACTTAAAGTATTCAATCAATCAATATTATATTAATCAAAGTCTGAAGGAAGCTGAACAAAAATAAGTTTTACTCTTATGTACCTGACCAGATGTTAACAATAAAGCACAACCCTTGAACCATTTGAACCTTGTAGATCAGCTCTTTTCGACGAAGAGGTTTGGTGTAGGTAAAAGTACTAAGCCAAATGTCAAGTTATCATGAATCCAACACTGACAGATGAAGCAAGTCTATGAAGCTACAGTATCTACAGTATGAAAATGATTGAAATCTATGACAAAGTTTAATCTGCGAAACAATTTGATACAATATCTCTCGGCTAAGGGCTTCATGGCCTGCAAAACGTGCATTAATCAAAAGACTCAGCAGAGACACGGAGAATCAACTGGGGCTCCTGGTGTGATGGGAGTCACCAGGGCCGTGTCACTAGAAATAGACAAAAGAGCTCTGTATTCAAAACGTTGACGACTGCTGGCATAGAGGATGTTGTTGGAATGGGCATGTCATACTTTTAGGAAGCTGAGGACAATTCAGATTTAAGACTGCGTGATGAAACGATTGGACGTTGTCAAATCATGCCATTACAATGAAAAGAGCTGTGATGCATCCTTTTCACAGGCCTTAAAGAGCTGTGATGCATCCTTTTCACAGGCCTTAAAGAGCTGTGATGCATCCTTTTCACAGGCCTTAAAGAGCTGTGATGCATCCTTTTCACAGGCCTTAAAGAGCTGTGATGCATCCTTTTCACAGGCCTAAAGCAAGAGTGATTTTAATGGCAATGACAATGGATCTTGGATTTTGTTGCATCACTCGCCCCCGTAAAATCGGAAGTTTGCCCCCCCACCCCCCACACACACTCGAGTATCATCGCGAGACATGGCCAAAGCATTTCCGGGGGTCCCCGGCCAAAAACGTTGAGAACCCCTGGACTAGAGGTTGACTGCTCTGTTACTGTGCTCTCAGATGTGGATATGCCGAAAGTTATTCCCCACATTTCATAGCCATGGCTTGTTCATGAAATGATTGTGTAAACATGGTAGAAATAGCTAGGCTAGTAGTAGTAGTAGTAGTAGTAGATGTGCCATTATTCTGGAGAAGTTACAAGCTGATACACATAGTTATAGACCAACTTTACTTGAATGCCCACAAAGATTATATCTTGATACACTGCTGGCTAGTATATGATGCTATTTTGTTGCTAGTGTGCTATGAAATACAGTATGGCTTGAGAGCATGTCTTATTGCATCATATATTGTATACAATTGCATACACTTGCAAAGCAACACACTGCATGTTTTGGGGGGGAAAAGTCATGAATAATGTATGACACTGACAGCATACAATGTGTATGTCAAGACAAGGATAATTTACCGTACATAAATCAGTCTGAGTAATGCATTTTTATGTCGCAAACACAGAGTGCAAATTACATATAGACCGTGTATATGGCTGTATGCAATATTCAACATGTTTTTTTTTATTATACACTTTTATGTGAACGTGAATCTCTCATTATGAATTGCTATTCTTCTCTGACTCGAAAATGCATTATTCATGTTGACACAGGAGTATAAACGAAATAGGACAGTGTAAATTAAGCTCCAGGTGTAACTATTGAAGTCCCACAGTGAACGAAAAATAATCGACAGAGCAGGGGTCCAACCAAGACACCTAGGGCGTCCTCGGTGTTACTACAGGGGGAGGGCGTCAAATATTTGTTAGGAAGAGGATTAATATATTTAAAGAACATTCACATTAACCACAACCCTAGCATCCCTGTTCTGAGGAGAACTTTAGCCCCAAAAATAGCAGATTGGCTATTTTTGGCAAAAAGGTTTGGTTTAGAAGAAAAAGAGGAGCCAAAGTAGGGAATGATTTGAAGGTCACATACTGACGGTTTAACTAGCTAAATGTCTGCAAATCCACATTAACGTGAATCCAACAATGGCACGCAGCGTGCTTGTTGGTTCGAGTGGTTAACACACTTGTGCATTACTATGTGGGTATATAGAGCCTCCCTAGGGAGGTCCTCGACGCACGTCCCACTGGGAGGAGACCCCGGGGCAGACCAAGGCGCAGTTGGAGGAAACACATCGATTCACTGGCCTTGGAACGTCTCGGAATCCCCCAGGAGGAAGTCACTAATGTTGCTCTGGAGAGGGAAGTCTGGAGCACTCTGGTGGAGCTGTTGCCCCCGCGACCCGACTACGGATAAGCGGTTGAAGATGGATGGATGGATGGATAGTATATAGAGCGTCGCAGTCCCACGCCCTGCGAGAGCACCGGAAGAGAATTTCCCATTCATTTTTCCATAGACCTTTCAAAACGTATTTATTTAAAGACCTTTAAGCCTCTGACAGAGCCAACAGCCAAGTTGACAAATCGTGACAATAAACACACTTTTTTGGGCCGAACAAATAATTAGAAAGAAGAAAAAAAAGGGCAGCACAACACTTTTTCATTTTTTTTGTCTATTTCTTTTTTTTTTGCCCACCCACCATATTTCTTCTTACCATGGGTTAAAATCTATGAAAAGGTTTCATCTGCAACGCAATTTTATACAAAATGTACTGTTTCATCTCTCTCTCTCAGCTAAGGGGGTTCCCTGTTTCATCTCTCTCTCTCAGCTAAGGGGGTTCCCTGTTTCATCTCTCTCTCAGCTAAGGGGGGTCCTTAATTGGCCTGAACAATGTTGAAGACATTGCTGTAGAGCAGTGGTTTTCAACCAGAGGTCTGGGGACCACCAGTGGTCCTTGAGGGCGTTCCAGGTGGTCCCTCACCAAATGGAGAGTTGGTAAACAAATGGACCCTTTACTAGATCTTTAACTATTGAGAGCGATGTTCATGTTACATGCTCGCAAAATGTTTGCATTAATTAATTAATACTCATTTTTAATTAATGAATACTAATTTTTGTCTTCAATTTCCTAAAAAAATATTAAGTCAGGTGTCTTAGCGAATGACAGTTGTAATGTCAGGCTGTGCAACAGTGACACTTGGTGGTGAACAAACGCTAGAATGCAATTTTCGTGCTCAGACACAGCCAGGGACAGACACAGCCAGGGACAGCCACACAAATAGCTGCCTGCACCACTCAAAAATCACACCTTTGTCTTCAATGTGTTTGTGTTTACATGCAAACATTCAAAGTCAATGGCATGCAATGTTTGTGTCAACACAATGTTTGTGTTTACACAAACCCTCATGGCTGGCCATAGGAGCACTCCTCAACAACCATGAAACAACAACATGTACACTCTCCCAGACAGCCTACTACTAGTATTGAACTATAAGTAGTCTGAGTATTGAAGACTGCAGAGTGTACAACAACAGCTAGTTTCTTTCAACTCACTTTCAAATTACAAATTAGCAAGATATCACCCCATAGCATAGCAGCAGACAACATGAAAACCCAATCAGCAAAAATTACAATTCTCACCTTTGATGTCTTCAATCACGTAGTAATCCATAATCAAGGGCGGACGCTGTTGTGGAGTTGCCCAGAAAAGCTGAAGTCCTCAGGATACAACTGTTGTGCAGACACTGCCAGGGCTCAAGACAGTAGGCTAGCTCCTCTAGGGACTGCTGACTTCATTTCTTTACAAAAACTTTGCAAAAGACGTTTTACATTGTTAAGGCTAACATTTAGGATACTCTCAGAGAGGCTTCTCATTTATATTTAATCATAAAACAACGACGCAGGTTTCTGGTGTGAAGAAAAACAAATCTACCGCGTTCTAGAAACAAGCACATGATGACAGGCCTCAGGCAGGCATGACCAATCAATCTATGATGCAGGTGCAGCTGGACAAACTAGGCAGTGCCAGTGGCTACGGATCCAAATTGGAAAAGATGAATAATAATAATAATAATAATACACCCGCTTCCATATTTTATTAAATTGAATGCAGTGATTGTCCACACTATGTTATGTAATGATGCTACTGTCATCATATGGTATTAAAATAAAAAATAACGTTTTTGTTTATTTCTTTTTTTTTATTTTTTGGCTGGGCCCAGTTCAGACTAGACCTAGAATGCCTGTGATCATTTAATTAACTTCGTAAATTTTCATGTATCAGAGGCATAGATCCCTTCCTACTGTTCCTGGTTGAATTGAATTATGGGCGGCCTAAATGTGATAAATGCTCCGTTTGTACTCACCCATTAAATAATTCCAAAGACGTGGAGTGATTAATTACCCAGCACCTATCGCAAGGCACCTGCCAATTGTGTGACCCAAACTTTTGTGTTTCCCTGGTCAATTGGTGATGACGTCTGCGGTAAACAGGACGTATTCATAAAATCAGTCCATCTCTCCGGGCCCCTTTGCCCGGAGAGAAAGACGTCCGTGTGCATCTCTTGAAAAAGTGGAGATAATTGACTAAATACACGTTTTGGGCCAGAACTTTCACATGGATATAAAACTAGAGGACCATATTTCACTCCACGTCTTTGGAATTATTTAATGGGTGAGTACAAACGGAGCATTTATCACATTTAGGCCGCCAAGTTTACGTCCGAACAGAAAGTAAGTACGACCTTTCTATGGCTCATGGATGTGAAATACTGTATACTGTATGAAACAACAAGAGCCGTTCTAGGGCTAAGTTCATACATACTGTAGGTGGGCCTAGGCCCAGCTAGGACCACCCGTGGTGTTAAACATCTGCATTACTTCATTTACAAGAAGTCTACACAAATTAGAGAATGTAGAAGAATTATTATTTTGATCAACGTTTGCCTGTTATCTCTCCTAATGGTACCAACATCAATACAGCATGGAATTGTGGACACAAGCTTATCCAAGGTTCCAATGGCAACAAAATATTCTTTAGTTTTGGGCCTGCGGGGCTAAATCTCATCAAATGGTGGTCCGACCGTGGCTCATGGTGGTCCGACCGTGGCTCATGGTGGTCCGACCGTGGCTCATGGTGGTCCGACCGTGGCTCATGGTGGTCCGACCGTGGCTCATGGTGGTCCGACCGTGGCTCATGGTGGTCCGACCGTGGCTCATGGTGGTCCGACCGTGGCTCATGGTGGTCCGACCGTGGCTCATGGTGGTCCGACCGTGGCTCATGGTGGTCCGACCGTGGCTCATGGTGGTCCGACCGTGGCTCATGGTGGTCCGACCGTGGCTCATGGTGGTCCGACCGTGGCTCATGGTGGTCCGACCGTGGCTCATGGTGGTCCGACCGTGGCTCATGGTGGTCCGACCGTGGCTCATGCTGAATAAATAATGGACCTTGATATGAGAAGGGTTGAAAACCCACTGCTGTAGAGAAATAGAAAAGAAAGTGAAGTGTTTTCCTTAGAGGAGCTGATGCACACCTGCAGCTGCATAATATGGGCCTACTCTCTTGTGGTTTGTTCATTAAGAACTGGGTAAAGCAGCTGTCATTGTCTTTAATTAGGTTTAATTAGATTCAGTCGTGGAAAAATAATTCACATTTCTTTTACTGAAGTAAAAGTATCAATACTGCAATGTAGACTAAGGCCTCACTCACACGGTCGCAACAGATTGCTGTATGCTTGTTGTATACAAAGGGTGTGACACAGCTTGCCCCAATGCATTTCCAATGGGAGTCACATGGTTTGACACAACATTTGTGTTGTATGAGGGGGAGGGGCGCAGTCGAAACACAACC
Organism: Electrona antarctica; assembly: GCF_951216825.1. Classification (NCBI taxonomy): domain Eukaryota; kingdom Metazoa; phylum Chordata; class Actinopteri; order Myctophiformes; family Myctophidae; genus Electrona; species Electrona antarctica. The sequence goes on from NC_136794.1 coordinate 45,390,956, forward strand.
GAAAGCCATACAACAGCTTGTAGTCCAAAATGTTGTATCAAACCATGTGACTTCCATTGGAAATGCATTGGGGCGGCCATGACACTTACAACATTCATACAACAAGCATGCATCAATGTTTTAAAGGTCTGAGTGAGGCCATACTCTATCACAAGTAAAAGTGTACTCGAGTAAAAGTACAAAAGTGTTGGCTTCGACATGATTACAGAAATTAAAAGTACTCAGTACAGGGGGCACGGTGGCACAGTCGGTAGTGCTGTCGCCTCACAGCTAGAAGGTCCTGGGTTCGATTCCCGTTGGGGACGCACGCTGTGGGTGCTGGCGGCGTGTTCTCTCCTCCGTGTTATCAGTGCCCATACCCGAGGCGAGGTTGGCGAAAGGGCCTTGCTGTGTGGAGTTTGCATGTTCTCCCCGTGTCCCCATAGGGTAGGTAGGTACCCTCACAAAAACATGCAGTAATCCTGGTCTCTAAACTACCTACTTGTGCGTGAGCAGAGTGCGCAACTTACCTCTGACTCTTGACAACTTACCTTCCCTCCCCCCCCGTCTGCCACCAGCTTGATAGAATGGTCTATTCTAGACCACCCAACATGCGAGAATGTGTGCAAAAATACACAATCCCTGATTGGCCGAGGGAGTCACCGACATGCGCAGCCGAAAACAGTACTTGCGCTCTGCTCACGCAAGTAACTAGTAACTTATGTTTTCAAATAATTGTAGTGGAGTAAAGTAACATTATTTGCCACTGTGTGACAGAGGAAAGTACGTTTGCTGCAAAAGTACATTATGCCGACTAAATTAGCCAGTCTTTCTTTGTTTTAAACGTGTTCTGAATTTGTTCTTTGTTTTATACTTTCTGTCTGCACTAACCACCTATGTGCTGTCCCATCACCCTTTGGACTGCTGGCCTATTTAGTGGTGTTGCTTCTTTAGGCCTAAAACTCTCCAAAGACTTGATTTAAAAGCCTCAAAGTACAAAGTAGCTCCAAGTAGGTGAGGGTATATTTCAACTGTTTGTCATGGTGCCAGAGCCTAGTCTCTCCCCGGAGAGTTTCCAAAAGTTAATCAACTGAAATTACACTTTGTCTTCTGAATTAGTGTCTTTTGTGCTTTTCCAGTCAAGGACCAAGGGTAAAAAAAAAGCGATTCAGAGAAAGAAGATAGAAAATAGTCATCAATAATGTGTGTTTTCCTCTAAAACAGAATCTTGTTACAGAGTTTTTACAATGAATCAGCCAGTCCCCAAAGCACTAATGGAATTATTTCACTGCTTTGTTGGAGGAAAGTAGGACACGCACGCACGCACGCACGCACACACACACACGCGCACGCGCATGCACGCACATGCACACGCATTGTCTAAATGTGGTTGGACTCTCAACCATATTAAATAGACAGTCTAAAAGTACAGTTACCCTTTGACAAATGTTATTGAATCTGGTTTTCCTGTGCCACCTAGTTTGTTTGTAGTTGGGTGGTTTTCCTGTGCCACCTAGTTTGTTTGTAGTCAGGTGGTTTTCCTGTGCCACCTAGTTTGTTTGTAGTTGGGTGGTTTTCCTGTGCCACCTAGTTTGTTTGTAGTTGGGTGGTTTTCCTGTGCCACCTAGTTTGTTTGTAGTCAGGTGGTTTTCCTGTGCCACCTAGTTTGTTTGTAGTTGGGTGGTTTTCCTGTGCCACCTAGTTTGTTTGTAGTCAGGTGGTTTTCCTGTGTCACCTAGTTTGTTTGTAGTTGGGTGGTTTTCCTGTGCCACCTAGTTTGTTTGTAGTTGGGTGGTTTTCCTGTGCCACCTAGTTTGTTTGTAGTTGGGTGGTTTTCCTGTGCCACCTAGTTTGTTTGTAGTTGGGTGGTTTTCCTGTGCCACCTAGTTTGTTTGTAGTTGGGTGGTTTTCCTGTGCCACCTAGTTTGTTTGTAGTTGGGTGGTTTTCCTGTGCCACCTAGTTTGTTTGTAGTCAGGTGGTTTTCCTGTGCCACCTAGTTTGTTTGTAGTCAGGTGGTTTTCCTGTGCCACCTAGTTTGTTTGTAGTTGGGTGGTTATGTTTCATTCCTTACTGACTGCCAGTAGGCAGTAAACAATAGTGAATATACCTCTCGCGCTCCGCGTAGGTCGAGTCTTAATATAAACAAAGTCATGTGACGTGTAGGCTGACCGTGCGTCCCGGTAGGCTATATAAGCACGTGACAGCCCACACCCGGCCTCTTTTTTCTTCTCGCTACCTGACGTGAGTATCGTAGGTAAGTGTAGCTCCTAGAATCTGTACATCAGTTCTGTATTGCAGGTCCAAAGAGTTGTTAAGACACTATATGTGTCGTGGTGTTGACATCCTGCCTGTGGCTATTGCCGAGAGCGCAAATTGTTGTCCTCTCAAGGCTGTGGTTGTCAAAATTATCACCATTTCTCTTTGTTTGTCTTGAGGATCCCTAGCTACAAACAAACACTCTCTTGTATTGTTGTTAAAGGGCTTCCTCCACACACTGGGTGTTGGCCGCGTGCTGCCGGTTTCCCACAGCACTCGCCTAATTTACCTAGTTATATTGTTTTTTGATAATTAAACTAATATTATTAATTCTTAATTTGATTAAGAATATATAATTAGATTCAGATTACTGGAGGTTCCCACGCGGTCTGTGCCTGCACAGTCCTCGCTGGGATTGCCTAGTTAAATATCTGATGGACATTTGTTGTTTGATGATTAATCTAATCAATTAATTCATCTAAATAACTGAATTGTTTAAAAAATTCAGATTACTGGAGGTTCCCACGCGGTCTGTGCCTGCACAGTCCTCGCTGCGATTGCCTAGTTGAATATCTGATTGACATTTGTTGTTTGATGATTAATCTAATCAATTAATTCATCTAAATAACTGAATTGTTTAAAAAATTCAGATTACTGGAGGTTCCCACGCGGTCTGTGCCTGCACAGTCCTCGCTGCGATTGCCTAGTTGAATATCTGATTGACATTTGTTGTTTGATGATTAATCTAATCAATTAATTCATCTAAATAACTGAATTGTTTAAAAAAATCAGATTACTGGAGGTTCCCACGCGGTCTGTGCCTGCAAAGTCCTCGCTGCGATTGCCTAGTTGAATATCTGATTGACATTTGTTGTTTGATGATTAATCTAATCATCGCTGGGATTGCCTAGTTAAATATCTGATTGACATTTTTGTTTGATGATTAATCTAATTAATTAGTTAATCTAAATAACTTAATTTGTTTAAAACAAATTCAGATTACTGGAGGTTCCCACATGGTCTGTGCCTGCACAGTCATCGCTGGGATTGCCTAGTTAAATATCTGACATTCTTGTTTGATTGATCTAATTAATTAATTTATCAATCAAAATAACTTAAAAAAAGAAAGTTACTGGAGGTTCCCACGCATTCTGTGGCTGCACAGCTCTCGCAGGGATTGCCCAGTTAAGTGTCAAATTGACATTAAGCTAACAGCAGGCCATCTTAGCCTGACCGGTTAGCTACTCTGTTTGCTGGAGGTTACTGACGCGTTCTGTGATCGTACAGTTCTCGCTGGTATTGCCTGGCTATACAACTGGCTTGAGACAATGTCCCAAGGTTACAGGCTGCAGTTCCGCCGCCGACCCCCACCACCTTCACGGGTCAGGGTGACTTCAGTCACAGACCCCGTGAAGGCCCAGTGTTTGTCTCAAGAGGTGGCCAAGCTCTTGGACAAACGAGCAATAACAACGGTTCACCCACGTTCACAGAACGAAGGGTTCTACTCCACCTACTTTCTGATCCCAAGGAAAGAAGGGTCTCTCAGGCCTATACTAGACCTAAGAGGGTTAAAGGTACCTCAAGGTCCTTCCGTTTCGGATGTTTCACACAGTCGACGTCTTACAGGCTATCACACAGTGGGAGTGGTTCACCACAATAGACCTCAAAGATGCCTGCTTTCATGTGCCTATACATCCAGAGCACAGAAAGTACCTCCGCTTTGCCTTTCAGGGCAAAGTCTACCAGTTTTGCCGTTCGGCCTGTCTCTGGCTCCCCGCATCTTCACAAGGTGTATGAGGGCAGCCTTAACGTCGCTATGCCTGTCGGGAGTGAAGATACTTCCCTACCTAGACGATTGGCTCATTGCGCCCCCTCGTTCAGGGAGGCGGAACAGGTGACGTCCAGAGTCCTCGCTCACATCGAGGCACTGGGCATGACCGTAAACCTCGAAAAGAGCTCGTTGCTCCCAACGCAACAGACCACCTTCCTCGGCATGTCCCTAGCTTCGGTATCGATGCAGGCACGACCGACTGCACAGAGGGTGGGGAGAATTCAGAACCTCCTGCGGTCTTTCCGCCTGGGGGCGAGGTTGACCGTCCTAACATGGCTCAGACTGCTCGGCATGCTGACTGCAGTCTCAGCAATCACTCCTCTGGGGCTGCTACATCTACGCCCATTACAGAGGTGGTTCAATGGCCTTCACATGGACCCCTGTCTACACAGGGGGGTCAAGGTCAGAGTCACTCGCAGGTGCCTTGGTTATCTCCGCCGCTGGCGGGACAATGCATTCCTGCTGAGTGGAGTCCCTCTCGGCTTGGTCCCGGCGAGACGAGAGGTGGTGACAACAGATGCCTCGCCTCAAGGTTGGGGCGCGGTATGGCAGAGGAGGTCAGTCCAGGGGGTATGGCGCTCTCGATGGAGAGGACGCCATATCAATGTGCTAGAACTCCGGACTGTTTCCCTGGCGCTGAAGCACTTCTTGCCCTTTCTCAGGGGGAAGCACGTGCTCATTCGGACAGACAGCACCTCAGGGGTGTTTCATGTCAACCATCAGGGAGGGACCAGGTCTCTGGAGTCCCTGAGGGAAGCCCATCGCCTGTGGACGTGGGCTTATCCTCTACTTTCCTCGATGAGGGCTATGCACCGGCCAGGCAGATTAAACTCTGTGGCAGATTATCTGTCTCGTCAGAGACTGCCCCCTGGGGAGTGGAGATTGCACCCCCAGGTGGTACAGTTGATTTGGGATCGGCACGGGGTAGCCTACGTAGATCTATTCGCCTCAAAGGGCACGACTCATTGTCCTCAGTGGTTCAGCCTGGCAGAGACCAGTGCCCCACTCGGGATGGACGCTCTCGCCAACGCTTGGCCGAGAGCGCTCCTTTATGCATTTCCCCCGATCCCCCTGTTGTTGCCTGTGCTTCACAGGGTGAGATCGTCAGATCACAGAGTTCTCTTGGTGGCCCCCAGGTGGCCCTCGAGAATATGGTATTCAATGCTCCTCAGTCTGTTGGACGGGGATCCATGGCAGCTTCCAGTGAGGATAGACCTCCTGTCCCAGCTGGACGGGAAGGTGTGGCACCCATCGCCGAGCCTCCTTCAGCTTGGGTATGGCCACTGAAAGGGATCAATCACTCTTGAGTGGGCTAGGCCCCTCAATATGTGAGACCTTGCGGAATGCAAGGGCCCCTTCCACAAGGTTGGTGTACTCGAATTGCTGGGCTGCTTTCTCATTATGGTGCAGCGACAGGGGTCTGGACCCAGTCTCTTGCCCTATACAACACGTACTACATTATTTACAGTGTCTTGCCGGCCGTGCAGCCTCCACCTTGAAGGTGCACACGTCCGCTATATCCTTCAATCATAGCCATATTGATGGCAGGTCAGTTGGTGCGCATTACTGGGTGACACAGTTTCTGCGCGGTGCCAAGAGGTTACGCCCCCCTAGGGTGAGGCGTACTGCAGCTTGGGACCTGCCTCTGGTCCTGCAGGCATTGAGCAGGGCGCCCTTTGAGCCTATGGCTGGGTCGTCCTTGAGCTCGTTATCGATTAAGACTGCCTTTCTGTTGGCAGTTACGACAGCTAAGCGTGTGAGTGAGCTCCACGCACTTTCTATTAGCCCCACATGCCTTCGGTGGAAGGCTAGTGGCACTGGGGTCACACTTTGGCCGAATGTGTCATTCATGCCTAAGGTTCTGCCCCCTGATTATGTTAACCAGGCCATAGAGTTGGCGGCATTCCATCCTCCCCCGTTTACATCCGAGGTGGAGGAAAGGGCCCACTTACTGTGTCCAGTCCGTGCGTTGCAACTGTACATTCAGGCAACACAGGATATTAGACGCTCAGAGCAACTGTTTGTGTGCTACGGCGGAAAGAATAGAGGAGGCGCGCTGTCTAAACAGCGGCTATCCCACTGGGCAGTGGATGCGATTAAGAAGGCTTATGAAGCATCTGGTAAACCTGCCCCCTCCGAGGTCATCTGCCATTCTACCAGGGGCGTGCCACGTCCTGGGCGGCGATGAGAGGGGTGTCACTGGCGGACGTCTGTGCGGCGGCGTCTTGGACAGCCCCTTGCACGTTCTTGAGGTTCTATCGCCTTGATGTGGCCTCTGGATCCTCACTGACGTCAGCGATCCTGCCACTGGCTGCTACGGCAGTTTAGTAGGTTGGTTCGATTCCTCGTGACACTTCTGGTATGAGTCATCCACTATTGTTTACTGCCTACTGGCAGTCAGTAAGGAATGAAACATAACGCAAGTTACGAATGTAACTATGGTTATGTGAATTCCTGGATGACTGCCAGTAATAACGGTCACTCGGAATCTTTCAGGGCGAGAAGATTCTTAAGAGGCCGGGTGTGGGCTGTCACGTGCTTATATAGCCTACCGGGACGCACGGTCAGCCTACACGTCACATGACTTTGTTTATATTCAAACTCGACCTACGCGGAGCGCGAGAGGTATATTCACTATTGTTTACTGCCTACTGGCAGTCATCCAGGAATTCACATAACCATAGTTACATTCGTAACTTGCGTTTTCCTGTGCCACCTAGTTTGTTTGTAGTCGGGTGGTTTTCCTGTGCCACCTAGTCTGTTTGTAGTCGGGTGGTTTTCCTGTGCCACCTAGTGTGTTTGTAGTCGGGTGGTTTTCCTGTGCCACCTCTGTTTGTTTGTAGTCGGGTGGTTTTCCGGTGCCACCTAGTTTGTTTGTAGTCAGGTGGTTTTCCTGT